>NC_056744.1:1405877066-1405959566 GCF_019279795.1 Protopterus annectens
CACTAATTTAAATAAATAAAATCCCGGAACTCGGTGAGTATGCGCAGTTCGAGTTCCGGGACATTGCAAGTCGGTCAAAAAACAAAATATTTTATGATTGTACATTTTTTTATACATGTTTTATTTTTTTATTCAAGAATCTTTTTTTGCTGGGAGGGCTGCAGTACTGCAGTCCAATGCATGAGCTGCCACTGCAGTATAGGCTAAGTAAGTAGGAATTCATGACATTCTTTCAACTAAGAGACAGTCTTGAGCACTCTGAAATATACAGGCCTTTGAGGAAAAGGGGACTCCCTAAATGTATGTGTATTCTTGAGCACTTTTTCCTATGTAAAGTCTTGCTTAGTTTTGAAGGCAGTACATTATTATCAGATGAAGAACACTGTTCTTCTAAATGCCTCAAAGTGCATTTGGAGACTATGAGCAAATGGTTGGTCAGGAGTTGCAAAATAACATCACAACTGTATCATGGGAGGTCCAAGGAAAACCCAGCAAAGCTGTTTTTACTGTGTAACACCTTAAATCTCCCGTAGTGAAGGCCCGTGGGATATACAGGTTCATAGCTTTACACTAGGCGGCTAACAACCACCAGGGTCTTTACTAGCCTAGCCATGCAACCCAACCTGTTCTGGTCTATGAGTTCCTTGGATGCCTTTATGATGAGGTATGTTAATAAAGATGTAGTGTGTGGGGACATGTTAGTTGGCAATTAATTTTCTTTCTGTTGACCTCTCTCCATCACAGACATGGGGGGGGGGGGTCAGACCAGGAGTGTATTTGTGATTTCCCACTGAATGATCAAGGTTTCCTTTGAATGGGGTCAGGGATGAAGTCTGCTTCATGTGGATGGGTAATTTATTCTATAATGAGGGAATCCTTCAAGACACATATCAATTTCTCCACCATATTCTATTCATGTCGCAGGCAAAGTTCAAGTTCTTGGATTTAACGTTTTTGGTGCTGTTTATATTGTGGATGTGCAAGAGATCCATTAGAGCTGTATCTGAGAATGCCTTATATGCTAAGAATTGAAAGCCTCCCAATAACCTGTAGGAGACTGAGTACAGAGAAAGGTCCTTAAGGTAATCTATGTTGGAGAGGATATTCATACCCTGCATTCTTCTGGTGAGCAATCTTTGTGGGCATTCCAGCTGCTGCAAGCACCTAGTTAGATACATGTCAAAGACAGCGTTGTACTCGATGGGTCTGATAAGGGCTGAGTAGAGTGGCACTATAACTTACCTGGACATAGATCCCATACCCTTGCTTATGAGTTGGGCAACATAGAATGATTTTCTTACTAACCTGGCTGTGTGTTAGTCAAAGGGCAGACTACTTTCTACATATATTCCCAGATCCCTATCTATTGGGTCAGCTCTTAGGGGTGTTTTATCTTTGGAGTGATTAGCTTGGAAGGATGTTTTCCAAAAGGGCACTATAATGCATTTCTTCATGTTGAGTTTTAATCTATGGCTTTGATATCAGTTATTTGTTTGTGTTAAACCCTATTGTAGGATGTTGCTGTCATGGGGGAAATCTAAGATAGCTTGCAACTTACAGACATCTGTGAACTTGGTGAGCCAGAGGCTTTTGAAACTATCCTTTACTTCTGAGAAGTAGATGCTAAAAGGGAGCAGACCCAACATGATGCCCTGGGGTATGCCACTGGTGACCGGTCTACAAGTGGAGATGGTCTCACCAATGCTGACTTTTTGGGTCCTATCTATAGGAAAATGCTAAAGTTCTCAGACCTATGATACATAAGACTGACTATCCTCCCATCTCCAGCATCTAGATTATTTCCCTTACTTGTAAACTATTACAATTACCATGAGCAACACTTGTATTCTTGTAAAAGCCTTCTTGTTCATGATGTTTTTTATCTGTCAGCCAGCCAGCAATCAAGTGAGTTATGTAGACATTTACACCCACATAGACTATGATATAATCATATTTGTCCTGCAGTACAGTGTCTTGAGTGCATGCATGATATTGTGGATCCTTGCTCCAGATAGGCAACTATCCTTTATCTTCTACTTGTCGAGCCTGGTGAGAGGGGCATCAGTGTGTCATACAATAGAATCCCCAATGATAAGAGTACTGGGTAAAGTGTCTGCTTGCCTTATGGGCTTTGGTCTTGGGAATCATTGGGTGTAGTCTTAGGTGTGGTGTTTGCTGTTGCTTTTAGTGTATGCTTTACTGATTGCTGAGGATTGTTGATGTCATTTGATGGCTTAGTAGGTCTTTGAGATATGGAGAGGTTTATTTTAAGTGCCTCAGCATGAGAAGGCCTACATGTGTGGTGAGTGTTATGTGAGAAGGATGCAGAGTGTGTGTTCTTAAGAACCTTGTTTGCAAGCAAGATTTTTGCCAAAATGGAGGTTATATATGTACATCCCTTGCATACTCTGTTAGTTTCTTAAAGGATTAAAAGGTTATCTGAGTCCATGGGTCTCTATTATGTTTGAAGTCTGAAAACTTTGAATCTCATATGATTGACTCCATATGAGCGAAGTTTTCAAACATCAAGCTTAAAATATAAACAAAAAAAAAACCTACCTGAACGCTCTATGCAGTGGGGCAAGCCCGCTGCACCCCCACACCACCCACTACTTAAATATACCAACTCTGAGATCACACTACTTTGAAGTGAAGGGAAATGTTCCCTACAGCGATCTCCGTTGAAATGTTCGGTGTTTGAAAACTTCGCACATATGATGTCAATCATATGAGATTCGAAGTTTTCAGACTTCGAACTTATGATATAAACCCGAATACATAAGACAATTTCTACATTGTCTCAGGATGCCCATATCTGGCAAGCCAACCACAAAGACATTAGGAAATTACAAATCCATGTTGTCAAGACCTGTCTTAGGGTTTGGCTATTGTGGTTTAGGAACTTGGTTCTACAGGAGACACCTGAGTGGGGTCTAGGGTTAAGGTTGATGTTAGGCAGTGCTGTTTGATGTGCTAACTAGCTGCCTTAAGCTTAACTCCACACAAAGGCTTTCTGTGTTACAGGTTAAAGTCCTAAGTCCTACCTTCATAGGTTTGCTACTATATTGGGTACTGCAAATTGCCACTGCTTGGTGAACAGCTCCATGAAAAAGCATCTAATTTATAGCAGATAGGAAAAAGCTGCAAACTAAGTCCTGTGCCCTCTAGCCAATAAATGACTGCAGTACAGTCCCTGGAATGCTTCCCAACACTGGGAGAGCAGGTTAACACCTTCTGCCACATGATGGATGATCCTGAAACTTGTTGATGTAAAAGCACAGCAAAAGTAGCTCTCAAGATTAACACCAAACACCTAAGTCTGTAAACGGCACTCTAGCTGATAAGACAGTCTCACTTTAAGCATCCCTGCTAGTTTCCTAACTCATACTGTCCAGGCTACTTTACTACTGCCAGTGGAAAAGCAGTTCCTAATGTAAAGCCACACTTTGCTTAGCCAAAAGTGAAAAGGTACCTATTAGAAACAATAAGTAATTGTCACTTTAAGCACCCTTGTGTATTTCCCAACTCAGATAGACCCAACTACTTTACTACTGCCACTAGAATGGCAGTCCCAGACTTTTTAATGTAAAAGCATGTTTAGTTATCCAAAAGTGAAAAGGTTATCAGAAGCAAATCAAGCAACTAACTAACAAGTAATTCTCACTTAAATCCTGGCCCATATTAACTAGTGATCCGAATATCAGAAGAATTGTAGGTGATGTGCCCAATTTCTTTCTTAAGAACAATAAGAGTTTGAAAAGCATACCTTATTACCCCAGAACAAGAACATATTGTTCACGGGATGTTGTGCCATTGGTTACATCTCCTTGTACAAAATGTAATTATTGTACTTATATTGAGTTATCAGGCCAGTTTGTACATCCTGAAATAAGGAAAGGTTTTAAGTTTAATGTTGAGGCTGATTGTAACACCTCTGATGTGATTTATTTAGCTATGTGTTCTTGTAGATCATTTTATGTCTCAAGGACAGAATAAGAGAAGACATCTATGACATAAGGGGATGCTGTTTGAAAAATGCGTTGGCCAAACATATAAAGAAATATGATCATACACACACATTTAAGCTTTTAGTTATGGAAAAAGTCAATCTTGGTCACCATGGGGAAGATTTGAAAAATATGACTGAGGTTTCAGAAACAAAATGGATAATTAGTTTAAGGGCAGATATGGGAAAAAGTCTTAATGATAAAGTACCATTAACGCCTCTTTTGAAAGTTAGACCATTGCACAAATGAAGTGAGGCTATGTAGAATGTTGTGCATGTTTTTATGATCTTTATTTAGTGTTTAAAGTTGTTCCTTTAGATACTTTTGCTTATTAGGCTGTTTCTAATTGACACATGTTTGTAGCTGTTGATTGGCTAAGATGTTATGTTATTAAGTATTTAAATTGGTGTTAATTCTACAGAGTTTGAACGTCTGAAGAAGCAGTGTGTCAACTGTGAAAGTGCTAACATTTTAAAAATGTTATTTTAGTTTGGTTTCATACCACCTCACTGTTTCGATTCACTTATATGTTTCTTTTGTATATAATTCATACTTAGCCTACCTGTGTGTATCTCAACCCAGACAGACCAGACAACCTTTCTTCTGCTTCTAGAATTGCATTCCTAGTCCTCTTAATGTAAAAACACGCTTTGGTGAGCCAGAAGTGAAAAGTCACCAGGAACAATTTTAACAACTGGATATAAGTAATTACAAGGTGATTCAAAGGCAGACAAGCCAGCAGTGAGGAACACACACTATATGACAATTTCAAAATACACTAGCAGTCTAAGATAGGGCCTCCCAAGTTTCTTCTGTCAGTAACCAGTAAGACAAACAGAGGAGATAAGACTGGGAGGAGCTTCTAGGGCCAGTTATACAGAAGATGAGACTGGGAGGAGCTTCCAAGGCTAGATACACAGTAGGGGCAGCAGCTTAAAAGCCTCCAAGTAGAAAAGCACAACAGGGATAGGGTGGGCAGGGAAACAAATTCAGAAGAGAGATATTAAAATACAAAAAAAAAATGAAGACTCAGTCAAAACACCTAGGCCCAGTACACAAACCAAAAAGCACTGACGACTATAAGGTGCCTTAAATTAACAGGTTTAACTTCAGATAAAGAGCAATCACAACACACAAAAACTGATTTAAAAGGTAAAATAGGTGCTGTGTTGTAAATGCAGTTTAAATCTACTTCCCTAAATGCAACGTGTTGTGCAAATATTTTCAATCTTCCAGCAGTCCATTGTTAATGAAAATGGCCAAGTCACTGCTGTCTGAATCTAATTTAAATGGGATATCCCCTATGTCCTAGGTGCATGGGTGGTCAGTTTTGCCTAAAGACACAATGCTGCATTTCTTGAAGTTTAGTTTTAGGCCATGGTTCAAGCACAACTTGTTGGTGTGTCTTAGTTCCTCCTGAAAATCTGTAAGTTAGATGAGGAGGCAATAACAGCTCTAAGATTGCAGTCATGTGCAAAGTTAACCAGCCTCAGACCCTTGATTTCAATCTTAACATCGCTGAAGTAAATAAACAGAAGTGGTCCTTGACTGATCCACGAGAGACACTACTGACAGTTACTCTTTTTCAAAGAGATCGTACATCTAGCACTAAATCGACTGGGATATGTCAGTTTGCTAGTTTGCTATCCAGCAGGTCACTTAAAAGTTTAAATGGATTAGCTTATTGAAAATGGTAGAATTTGGAATGGTATCAAAGGCACTGGCTGGGTCCATGTAAGCAGAGTGAAGAGATTTGTTTGATCCTAATACGAGTGACATGTTCAGAGAAACCCACCAGGCTCAGTAGGCAAGATCTACCTTTAATTTGCCAAATCTAATTTGGGTCCAGGGCTTGTAGGTGGTCTACGTCCTTGTTAATAATTTACATAATGATGTGTTCTATTGCTTTGTGGATAAGGCTGGTGAGGCATATATGTCTATAGGTCCCCCATTTTTGAAGCAGGATGACTACCACAATTCTCCAGTCCTCTGGCATGAATCCAGCAAGCAGGCTGAGGCTGAATAGGATTAGTAGTAAGTCTACCGGACAATGTTTGAGGCTGACAAGATGACCACCTAGTATATTATCGGGACTCATGGAGCAAGTGTTTTTGGCCCTGGAAATTGCATTCAGAACCTGCCCTGAGGTAAATCATAAAGGGTGTTGTGGGTGTGCTAATAAGTTGGAAAATGTTGTGGGATATAGTGAAGTAAAGTCGATTTGCCTAATAATTTGTTGGCTGTGTTCTCAAGGGACAAGTAAGGGTTGTTGCATATTAGCTTTAAGCATTGCCATGTATTACCTCTGTGGTTTCTGATATGGTTAAAGAAGGGTTTGTGGTTGTCCTTAGCAGAGGTAGCAATTCTTCATTTATACTTACTTTTGGTGCATTTCATTTTGCATCTGGGTTCTTTTTTTGATATTTATGATTTCATCTTTAGATGATGGGTTATTAAGTTTTCTTTTATTTGCTATGAGTTTGTTCCTCTTATTGCATAGTTTTTTTCTGCTAGGATTCCTCAACTTGCCACTGCATTTATGTGTTATGGGCACAGATGCCTTGAAGAATGCTTTGAAATAGGCACAGAAATTATCCAAAATGTGGCATAATGCAAGACGAGGGTTGTCCAGGTGAGGGTGGCACCTAAATTTCATTAGGTCATCATGGACTACAGGTGACTTTAAGGGAGTATGGTAGCTGACTATGATATGGTCTAGAATGAAGGGATTTTTTGCCACAAAATGGATATGGAGAAGTTCAGGGACATTTCCTGGCTTAATAGTTTGGAGAAAAGATAGTGTTGTAGAAATACAGCCCCACCCCCAATAAAACAATCATTTTCTCCTTTCAGTCTGAAAGAGTGGTAGGCACAGAAACCCTGTACTGTTGGGATACAAATCACTGTTCTGAAAACATTTCAGTAACTATACATATAATCTTTGTTTTCAATAGATAAGAATGCCTGTAAGAAGTATAACATTTAATTTATGCATCTAGCATTGAGCATTGCTACTGTTAAGGAGTTTTTATTTTTATTAGTTATGTAATAATTTGAGGAGTCTGACCTTGCATAAAAAGGTGTTATGGGGAAGAAAAGGTCTTGACCGATATATGGAAGCCACAAGGAGATAGAGGTATAGGTGGCAAAGCAGCTAGGGTTGTTGGACATCTCCTCCTGGGCTGGTAATACTGGATCTAATTCGAATAACACCAACAGCCAAATCAGTAATTGAAGTCGGTTATGTTTTTTTTTTTTTTTTTTTTTTTAGTTATTGTTGTGGTTTTTGCTTTACTTCAGTTCTGGTTTTGGTTACTAATTAGAAATGCCTTATACAAGCATTTACAAGGAGACAGGAATAAGAATGCTCTGTTGCAATCTTTGAAAAAGTTCTACTGGTTTTGCAATAAGGGTGGAAAGGCTGAGTTCCTGTAATTGATTATGATATGACATTTTAATCTAGTGGACATGAACCTGAGCAAGACAGCAAACAATGTTTTTGCAGTGTACGGGATGCTGTTTTTCTTGGATTTAAGTGAAAAGCTGTAATACAGGAGCATACGAGTAAAGGTGAGACATTGGGCCCTATTCCAAAAGACTTGCTGTCAGTATAAGTGACCACTTACACTGAGAGCAGGCTGAGAGCTGGTCTTTTAGAATGTGGCCCCCGATGTAAACTTGTTTATAGACAGACCTTACACTGAAGTAACTCTCTTACACTGAGAGCAAGTTTTTTTGGAATCAGGGCAGGCAACACTGAGAGCAGCTCTTTTGGAATCTGGCCCAGTTTGTTTTTTGTTGATAAAATAACTCCAGTAAGCTTGTAATTCAGTGATATACTTCAATAATTATAATAATAATAATAATGCTAGCAGATGCTAACCTAACATTCTCAACAGTACATATATAAATACTGCAAACAGTGTTCTAATAAATGATTTAATGCATATGTCAAGTGCAGCACCAAAATAATGGCTGTTTTGGAGATGTCTACCAAAATGCATACAGGCAATCTTGTTATACTGTTTTTACTATTCAAATGATGTCAGTTTGGGTTTCACAGTTTTCTTATTTTGTAGTTTAAAGTAAAGTGGTCATTCATATGTGCACCTCACATTCATGTAAGTGCAAAATATTTGTTTTGAGAAGAAAATGGAGCCAATTTTATAAGAAGAGAACAACAATGGCAAGAGGTAATTAGCAGTGTGTGATTGGCTGCCCTGTATAAAGCTGCACTGCATACTCTGCCAATGTCATTCTAGTGTAATCATTTGTATGTTTACATTATCTTTGCCAGTTGTCTTGGACTGTGACTGAAAAGGGTTTATGAACCAGTTTACTTGCAGAAGTAATGTAAAATGAATAAATTAACAAATAAAGTAATAAATTAATACATGCATGCATGCATACATACACGCATACATAAATAAATGCTTAAGGCCTAGGAAGCGGTGATAGTAGAATTCACGTCAGTCACAAATTAGTTTCTCTGTCACATACAGATGCTAGCTTAATGTGAAGGTGTTTAGATGCAGACGATAAAAAAGTAGTGAATAGCAGGTAAGGTGAGGAAGGAGGATGGAATATGCTAGTCTGACTCTCATGACATGTGAAAATAGGTTTAAGCTCAGCACAGCATGCCTTTTCGCCATGTTTCACCTTGCTTTTTATGTATGACTGAATGTGCTGCTTAAAATCTCGGTCAGTGATGAGGTTAAGATACATGGTGGAGTTATCTATTATGATCCCCTTGACATGCGTAAGAAAGAAAAGAGCAGACGGCAGTGTGCAGGTTTACTTAAGTGCTTATATCTCATCACTGTTACAAAATCTGTACCATTTGCAGACTAGTTTATCAAGTAAATATGAAGGACATAAGCAAGCTAAACCTCATATATCACATCAAAGAGGTATATATTGACGGAACAGTTGAAGCCATCAAGCACTGGGATCATCCTGAGTCATTCTGGCAGGAGGTTCCAAAGCCAGGGCCCCTGATACACAAAGGAACATGCCCATAATGTATCTAACCCGACCCTTGGAACTTCAAACTGCTCATGGGTGGATGAAAAAAATACAAGTAGACAAATATCAGCTTAGAAGTTCCCTAAGATAAGGGGGGATCAGGATGTGAAGGGATAAGTGAATCAAGATAAGAGCTTTTTAGATGATGCCAGGCAGAAGAAGTCATCACGGTAGTCTCCTCAACACTAGTATAATTTGGGGACATCTAGATATCCAACTAAGTAGTAGAAAATTAGATTTCATCTGATAGAATTTATTAAGGAAAAGAGGGATAGAAAGACAAAGAGTGAAGAACAGGGCAATGTATTTGCAAGGGGGAAGAGAGAAGAGTTAAAATGAAGGGATGGGGGTAATGATAAAGCTAGCAGAACATAAGTGGAAGTAAGACCTGAATTAATCATTAGATGACTGTGTGCTGAGTCATAAGTAAAACCAGGACCAATAAACAGGATAAAGTATCTGATTAAAAATCTATGTTAAATATGATTACAAGTACAAGAGAAGTTAGAAGCAAGGTGGGGCTTGAGAGTGAGCATTTGTGCAATGACAGTATAAAAGTTAGTTAATAGTTTATTCTATAAGTTCAGAGTTTGTTACTAAAAACATGTATCAGCCAAACTAGTTAGAAAAATGTGATATACAAAGTTTGCAAATGATGATGTAATATTCCTTCAGGAGTAACACCATTGTTGGGCAGATCTGAAAACAGGACAGATGGGGTGCTACAGACTATGAACCATTTTTCTGCTGTTACATAGCAAGAAGACATGTAATGCTGCAGGTATGAGTTCTACAATGGCATCTAGCATGAAAACAGGCTATGTTACTGTGTATATGATTTCTGTTGTAAGTAAAACATTTAGTAAGATAATAGAAATTATTAGGGATATAATATGTATGTCCAGAGTGAGTGGATTCTGTAATAAAATGGGCTGGAGAGAGATAATCAAAACACCTGATGCTGATGAGCATAGGCCAGACTAAGGAGCTTGTGGTTTTGGGCAAGTATTATATCATATCAGCAATTCTCATTTCATCAATCGACTGCTTTGTCAAAATACTGTTAAAAGCAAGGTGAGATAAGCCCAATGCCAATAAGGAGATGAAAACAGACTCCAAAACAAAACTATGTAGGTACCAACCAATTCCAGAAAGCCACCACACGAACTATGAAACGAAAACTGCTTTATTGACCTAGGTTTCGTCCTTCCGAACTTCTTCAGAATACCCCTACACCTCCTGGGTTTGTGCAACCTCAGAAGTTATTATGTGATGTAACGGAGTTCAAAAGCACAGCCCTCTTCAAGAAGCATGTGGGAGCTTTGCTGCCCACTTCACCAATGCCAATAATTTTATTTTATTTGTCGCTGCATTTTAGCAAAGCTGTCTAGCCACAAAATATGAATTGCTGAACGTTGCCATAACCACAGCACGAAGTAAGATGTGATATAGCAGCAGGTAGTAATGAAAATCATGGGGGATGAGTAGTATGCATTTAAAACCGGCCTCACAAAATGCTCTTAGCATTAATTATGGGTACTTATAATGAGCAGAGCTCCAGACTGTCTTCAGTAGCTCTGGGGATGTTAAAGAATGACGAAAAAACAGAAAGAGTCAAAGGGTGTCAGAAAGGTAATGTGTAGTATGGCAGTTGACATTTGCCTGCACTATCGAAATCCAAGGTGAAGCAAATGCAGGCAGGAAGTAATAAATCCACACAGTTTATTTACAGAAATAAGCACTTTCATCCCAAACAGCTAAATTATCAAGAACTTCATCAGAAACAGTATAGATTCATCCTACACCAGATTTATGTAAGTAAAAGATGGCATCATAGCCTGTCCTGCAGCCCAAATGTATAAACACACCCCTATTGTAAATATATGAATATGCATTAAACACTATATTAGTACAAAGAATTTAAGAATGTATAAATAAAAACACTTAATTATGCACAAAAGGCATAAAAGCAATATAAAAATGAAAGAATTAGAAAATTAAAAAAATGCAAACACAATTACTATAAAAAAACTATATTTTGAGAGCTTTCAGTTTTAAAAGACTAGATATAGAAATACTTTCATTTAAACCTGGCCAGTATATGGAAATCAGGCACATTTGCCATATTAATTATAATTTTTCCAAAAAATACGGCCATGCACCACCTCTTTCTGATACAGATACAATTTCTAGAACAATAAATTTAAACATGTGTGCTGGATTTAATGTGACATGCTTTGTTAGTGCATTCACTTCACAACATTCTCTAATATTTCTCAGTTGTTCCTCAATCCTGTTTTTAAGTTTACGTTCTGTCTTCCCCACATAAAGCATAAACAAAACATAAAGCACAATAAACTAATTTCTCACTGTAACAACGGCATTTATGGGGTATCTTCACCTTCATATTGTTGATTGTAAATGTGTTTCCTTCAAAAATATAGGGGCAAAATTTACACCTGCCACATTTATACATGTATCCCCCAATAAACAGAAAGTGTTGGTGCTCAAAGAGGTTTTTAAATTAGAGCCTCTTCTAAATGCACATGTGGGTCTATCCCCCACAAGCTCCCTAGGATCCCTGTCACCACTTAATAACTTCCATTTTTTTGCAAGATGTTCTTAATATGAAATGTATAATTTGAAAATGTAGTGGTGAAATTGGAATGGAAGTTCTGTTGTGGCACATGTGTCGAGGTATTCAAATACAAGCCACTTATAGCTATTGGACACTGCACAGAACCAGCAATAGTAGTATATGTAACAGTAAATACAATTATATTCTGATTAGATGTAGGATTTAAGACAGGTAGAAAGTACCCATTATGCCTCTTATTGATAACTTCCCTCATCAGCTCTTCTAATAAATTATTAGGGTACCCTCTCTTAGAAAACATGTCCTTCAATTTCAAACATTCTTTCTCAAATGACTCCCACAAGGTCACCATACGCGCTGCCCTGACAAACTGACCTTTAACTATGGACCGTTTTTGTTAGAAGGGGTGGCTACTACTATAGTGGAAGAAGCTACTGGAATATGTTTTTTATGATACATTTCTGCTACCGACCTGTTATTTATATTGTCTTTCTTCAGTAAAATGTCCAAATATGGAATTTCAATGTCACTAACAGTGTAAACTTCAAGAATGAGGTTGTGTTATTAATATAGTTCAATAATGGTTCAACCTGATCCTTTGGTCCCTTCCACAAAATAAGTATATCTTCAAGGAAATGGGTATATGTATGGCAAAAAGGGAAGAATGGTAAATCCTTTAAAAATTGCCTTTCCCATTCAAGCATCACTATATTAGTATAAAGGCCCCACAACATGAACCCATTGCCACCTCTTGGGTCTGGAGATAGTATTCCTTCTCAAAAAGAATAAAATTACTTTGAAGTACCATATCCAGGAGTTGTTCATACATATTAATTTTTTGTTGTGGGATATTCTCCAGATATAGGTAATCACAGAACCATTGTTCCCCTATTTCATGGGGTATAACTATATAGAAATTGACCTCATCGACTGTTATCAGTAAAAATTCATTACCATATATTATATTATTGGGTGGGTTATTGAACCCCTGGCATCCACTATAGGTTGCATTGGGGGATGATATATGCTCTTATGTAATTTAGGCACCCCAAAACTAACTGGGGTTATGGAGAATTCTACTGACAAAAAGTGTAGTTCATCGATGGTTATTGTTTGTGTCTTTCGGCTTTTCCCGGTTAGGAGTCTCCACAGCGGAACTCCAGTCCTCTAATGATTGGCAGTAGAGCTTTACGTGCTGGCTTGCTGGGCCTAACGCACAACCTTCAACGAAGGAACGCCGGTTCACGCATGTCGCCACACAGTAGACGCTCTAACTGAGAATCGAACGGGCAACGTCTAATTAAAGAGGTTCTGAATAAATCCATTTATTTTTCTATAAGTGCCATTCATTTCATTTAATAAACTCCTGTTATAGGTGAGGGTATTCAGGACCAACCTCATTTTCTTGATGTAATCATCCTTAATCATGATGACCACACCGCCCCCTTTATTAGGTTTCATAATTCTAGTCCCCACAGAATGCTTAAGAAATTCTAATTCATCTATTTCTTCATTACTCAGGTTGCATTTTTGTCTCCTATTATTATTGTTTGTACATAGCATTCTTATATCCAATTCACAAACCTTTTCAAAAATCTCTAAAGCCAGGTGAATGGGGGGGTTAAAAATAATAGAGACCCTAAAGGCATCATGAACCTGCTCAACATTATAAAAAATGAAGACCACAAAGGAAAGAAGGAAATCAACGAGTCACAAACCCAAATTCAGCAGTTTATTGTTAGCACTTTCATGCACCTTCAGTACGTGCACTTCTTCAGACAAATAAATCAAAATCATGACTTGCTTAAATGCAAAAAAGAAACATCAATTGTCTTATTAAATAATTAATTATATAATTAACCTACTCAAATTTTTGTTATAAAGACAAGACCTAAAATGTCATCTAAAATTCATACAAATGCAGTTAATATATCCTACAAATATATGTGTGTATATATAAATTATACAAACACACATATAAATAATTATAAAATACATGAATTTATCTCCTTTCAAGTTACAAAAAAGTTAATGTTTGAAAAAACCGAAAATAAATATATATAGCAAATAAATATCCTTTACTAAATGTTACTAAAAGAATATGATAACCACCTTATCTAATAAAATTATCTTTCTAGAGCTTTTAATCTAAGTATACATTTAATAGAACACATATCATTAATACCAGGGAAAACATATGCATTTGTACGTAGTTGCCACAACAATTCTTGTTCCTCTAATTTGAGGTGCCATGGTCCACCTCTTGGATTCTTAGGAACATTTTGGACTACTACAAACTGAAAACTATGCGTATTATACTCATTAATATGTCTTGCTAATGCATTAACCTGGATATTCTTAGAAATTGCATAGACATGTTCATATATACGCTATTTTAGTTGTCACTCCGTCTTCCCTAGGTAAAAAACTGGACACAATTTGCATTTTGCCAAATATACTGTACCTTGGCTTTCACAATTATATTTGTCCTGTACAAAATACTCATATCCATTATTAAAAAATGAAGGCCCTGTTAAAATATATTTACAATATTTGCATCTCCCACATTTAAACATACCTTTAATGTTCCTGGACTTATGGTGTGGTGTCTCAAATAATCTCTTAATATTAGGACCATTTCTATAAGCAATCAAAGGTCTATCGCCAAGGGTTCTGTTTAAAATTGAATCTTGTGTGATAAGGCCCCAGTTCGAATTTAATATTGCTCTAATTTCATATGAAATATCATTAAATTGTGTTAAAAAACTAGTTAAATACCTATTAGTTTCATTTTTATTCCCATTTATTACTAACTCATCATTGTAAATACTTGATATAAAATCATCCTTACTTTCGTGTACCCTAGCTCTATTATTAGTAATGAAAATCGGACCCAATAGTTTTTTTGACCTTTTAACAGTAATTTCTTGAATTAGGCCATTAACCAATGATGTAGGGTAACCACGATTATTGAACATGTTAAATAAAACATTACATTCTTTGATGAAATCATCATCGTGAGAGCACATTCTTGACGCTCTAACTAGTTGGCCCTTCACCACACCTCTTTTTTGAAAATATGGGTGATTGCTTGCAAAATGCAAAAAGGAATTACTATAAAAAGGTTTACGATATATTAAAGTTTTAAAACACTGATTAAATGCATCCTTACACAGAGAAATATCCAAAAAATTTATTATCTCACTATTAAAATTAAACGTAAACTCTAGAAAGAAAGTAAATGTGGACATAATATTAATCAAATTTTGAGCATCTTCACAATTACCACGAATAATAAGGAACATGTCGTCCTGGTAACGAGTATACCAGACAACCATGTCTTTAAAAAACTGATGTTCAAAAAGGTAAGTACCTTCCCAGAAAGCCATGACAGAATTAGCGAAACTACCACCACAAGGTGATCCCATTGCAACACCTGATTTTTGTACAAATAGCTCATCTTGAAACATGAAATAGTTATTATTAAGTACAATGTCTATGAGTGAAATGATCAGATCCACTTCTTTGCCTAAAATCTGTTTTGACAATAAGTAGTCCCTCACTCATTCCATACCTATGTTATGTGGAATAACAGTATATAAGTCTTTGATATCCACAGTAAGAAACCCATATGATGCATCAAATGGTATCCTGTTCAGATGTTCCAATACATGCCAGGAATCACGACATATTTGGGTTTCTGTTTTTAAAATTTCTTTTAATTTTATATCGACCAATTTTGCACATGCATAGGTAATGGATTTACGTGCATCTATTATTGGTCGCAATGGGGGATCACTCATGTTCTTATGGAGTTTGGGTACTCCAAAGATGACTGGGGTCAGAGGGGTAGGTATAGTTAAATAATGATATGTGTCTATTGATATAACACCATCAAGAAACAAATCACTTAATTGTGATTTTACGCGTTGGTATGCTTGGTTGAACTCATTTAATGAAACTTTGTCATAGTTAGGTGTGAATAACATCTTATGCATTCTATTCACATAATCAGCGTCATCCATAAACACTGCCCCCTCTCCCTTGTCAGGTTGCATGACACAGATGTTATGTGCCTTTACATACTCAATAAACTGTTTATGTTCCATTGAAATATTACATTTGTGAGTTTCATGTTTACTATAATAATTAGTTACCAATGCCCTGATATGAATCTCTGTAATTTTTTCAAAGGTTGCTAAATTAATGTCCAACGGAGGATTAAAAACACTGGACACATATTCATTTGTTGAAAGATGGCTAGAGTTATTGAATAATGTACTTAAATTAAGCTTCCGGACAAACACCTTCAAATCACATAACAAACGACCAAGATTAGGCTTTGAATTGGGTATAAAATTAAATCCCTTCGTTAGAAATTCAACAATATCTTGTGCAATAATCATAGAAGAATAATTATATACATTAAAATCACCATTATTGCTAGATAGAATAGTCAAGTTATCATAATTGTCCGTCATGGTTACCTCCTGCGTCGATTGTTCCTTTTGCGTTGTTGACGCTGGTATTTGTTTGGACCCATTGCATATGTTGTTGCTTTGGGGCCACCCCTGTGAAAATCCTGATTATTATTTGTATTATTCGTTTGTTGTTGATTGTAGTTTTTCTTTTTAATTCTGTCGCTGCGACGTACACCATTGTCCATCGCTATGTTGTTAGATTGTGGTAAGTCCATGATGTCATCAGATATGGACGAACCCGTTACACTAGTTTCCATGGGAACCAAAGGGTCCACAAAATCCTTGTTTTGGCTATACGGTGGATCTGGGTAAGCCCGACCTTGTTGGTAGGCCAGCTTATCCCTATTTATTTTACGTATTTTAGTCTCATGTATTTTTTGTAATAATGATTCAATGCTAGAAAAGCTACGCTTGTATTCATATTGGTAACGTACAAAATCAGAGTCAGATACAATTCCATTGTCCAGAGCCTCAAGTTGTTGTTGGAAATCCAGGATCTGTTGTTCATATTGTTTAACAAGCAACTCTAAAAAGGCTATGCCCTGTTTGTCAAAGAACTGAATGAGCTGCTGATGAAACTCTGAATTTTTAATTACACCTGCTGGGTACTTCCACTGTCGGAGCCCCTTAGGTATAATCTGTAACTTGATACATTCTCTTAAATACAGAATTTCAATTTGCAATTTCTTGAATTTAAGTAGTTTTGAATCAAAGTCTTTTAGTCGCAAAACAATGTCATTAACTTGTTGTTGTGGTAACCCATTTTGCAAAAAACCATGCGGGTCATTACCACTAAATAAATTTGGTAAAATGAGAAAATTCTGCAACAACGGAGGGCTGCTTTGTTGGTTGTCAGCGGAAACGTGATTTAAATTATTGACTCCACCAAGAGAATTGTTATTGTTTGTTTGAGTATTATTGGGTACATTCATAACAACATTTTGCTGTACCGTACCTTGCCATTGTGCTGGAGTCAGCAAGGATATATTAGAATCAGTTGAAACTGCACCACTAGTATTAAAAACAGCACTTGTTTTAGGTCTAACAGCTATTGGATTCGCCTGTCCAGAAATTCTCTTCGACAGGTCATAAACCTTCTGTGTAAGCTGTTGTACCAGAGCCGTTAGGGCACCAATCGCTTGCATTTGTGAATCAAAATTGGTACCCTCATTGTTAGACTATAGAGTAGGATTTGGAGTAAACAAAGGTTGTGACTGTGAGGTATTGCTGCCTTCCACCATAAACACAAAAAATAGAAAAAGGAAAAACCCAAAACTGTAGACCACAAAGGAAAGAAGGAAATCCACGAGTCACAAACTCAAATTCAGCAGTTTATTGTTAGCGCTTTCATGCACCTTCAGTACGTGCACTTCTTCAGACAAATAAATCAAAATCATGACTTGCTTAAATACAAAAAAGGAACATCAATTATCTTATTAAATAATTAATTATATAATTAACCTACTCAAATTTTTGTTGTACATAGCATTCTTATATCCAATTCACAAACCTTTTCAAAAATCTCTAAAGCCAGGTGAATGGGGGGTTAAAAATAATAGAGACCCTAAAGGCATCATGAACCTACTCAACATTATAAAAAATGACACTGAAGTTAAGCTTCCTCACATATTGTTTGAGCTTGATTAATGTCTGTATTAAATTCACAGATTTACTTGGAATAAAGGTAAAACCTTTAACAAGTAGGTCACAAGCAGTAACATTCAATATTAAATCAGAAAAAATATATACTTTAAAGTCCTTAGTACTGTTTAATTCAATAGACACAGTGGTAGAAAAAAAATGCATTTCCATCTAACAGGTCACTGTTTGAGTCCATTATGAGTTCATCCTCTGTCTCTTCCCTCTCCACGATGCCTTGTTGTTCCCCCGTTCAACAGGAAAGTTCCCCATTGGTAATTGGGATACTGTTGACGCCCCAGGCTGTTGTTTATGCCTTTTTGGTTCATGAGGAGTTCGGAGCACCTCAATGGGGGATAATCTTCTTCGTCTAAAAAATGATCCTCTGTGGGCTCATAGTTAATGTCAACAGTGAGTGCATTTGAATTCATCCTGGGGTAGTTATTGGTCCTTCTTGGATACCATTCTTGCGATTGGGGTGGTGGGGCATTTGCTGTATTAGTACTGTACTCCCTCTCATTCCTCATGAGTTTCTTTAATTTCCTATTTTTTATCACAGTCATTTGTTCATCAATGCTACAAAAAATTCTGGCATAGTCAAACCTATAATCACCAAACAGTTGGTCTTGTATAATAGTTTTGTCCAAAGCAGTAACCTCCTTACTCAGTGTGAAGGCTGCCAGCCTAGCTAGATAGAATTTTATAGATAATTTTGTCATCTGTAAATATTAATGTAAACCACAGGCTTGTTGTCTTAACTGCAAAAATGTAGCAATAGTACCCTCTGTTGTAAGGAAGCTAAGTCTAGTATTTTATGACCCTTTGATCTAAAGTCAGCTATAGCCTGTCTAGATGAAGACATTCTTTCTATTGTTTTAACCAGGAGTTAAATTGCTAGATTTAAACATGCAAATGTATTTTTATAGCTCTGCTTCCTGACCAGCTGCAAGATAACACAAGGAGATGCTAAGAATGTAAATGTAGTTTCTGTTAGCCTGGGAACCCAGGGAAGCATGAATAATGATGTAATGGGAACCAGGAATGTGATTTTGAAACAGAGAGAATCAGAAAGCATTACACATTTTTGTCTTGACCATCCAACTTATCAGCACTCTGCCTGCTTTTTTATGTAAGTTATTTTAGAAGTGTGTTTTCTCTTAGAAATAGCTAGAAACTAGAAATATTAGACCAAGTGTTTTTCCTGTGATGTCAGAACTGTACTACATAATTATTTTAAGTATTTCTCTGTGATCTATGAACTCTTGACTGGCACTGTGTAGTAAGAAATATTGTCTTGTGTTGTTATTAATAAATATTTTAAAACCTTTAAACTGTGGCCGTTTTGTGTAGAGATTATTTAAGCTCTTAAGAGTACTTGAATGCTTTTAGTAAAATTGTACAAAGCCACGCTAATAGCTGAAACCTTACCATGATAGGGAGGCCCTTGTGCTGAGCATTTGCAATGGATTGCAGGAGGAGTCTGAGGGAGATCTGGGGACTGATCTCCTCAGTGAGGCTCCGGCTGACACTTCAGTGGAAGGGGTAGCAATGTCCCAACAGCTATCTCCTACCCAGCTTTGAGAAATCCGAGCAATGTTGCACAAATTTTGGGACATGTTCACTGGGAAACTAGGGTGCACCCACCTGGGGCAGCACGAGGTGGATACAGGACCACAAAGGCCTATTAGGCTAGCCCCTTATAGGGTACCTGAGAGAGTCAAACAGACTCTGAGGGAGGAGGTACAGGAGATGTTGGAACTATGGGTGATTCAAGAGTCAACAGTCCCTGGGCCTCCCCAGTGGTGCTGGTGCCAAAGAGAGATGGCAGCACCAGGTTTTGTGTGGACTACAGGAAATTAATTAGTGACATAGAGTCAGAAGCTTACCCCATGCCTAGGACAGATGATACCCTAGAGCGGCTGTGTGGGGCTAAGTATCTTACAACCATTGATCTTACCAATGGTTACTGGCAGGTGCCCTTGACTCCCAGTGCTAGAGAGAAGTCAGCTTGTATGACTCCTTTAGGCTTGTATGAGTTCACAAAGATGCTCTTTGGGATGAAGAATGCCCCAGCAACTTTGTAATGGCTGGTAGATCATATCCTGGCAGGATCATGAGTGTTTGCCTTTGCCTACCTAGATGATATTGCCATCTACAGCCATTCCTGGCCAAAGTACCTGCAGCATGTCAGGGAGGTGCTAGGCAGACTACAGAGGGCAGGGTTGACCATTAAGCTGAGCAAATGTCAGATGGGTATGGCAGAGGTTTCCTACCTAGGACATAGAGTGGGGAGTGGTAGGATAAAGCCAGAACCTGCCAAAGTGAAAGCCATTCAGGCATGGCCTGCACCTGTTACTAAAAAGCAGGTGGGGACATTTTTAGGGACAGCAGGGTACTACAGAAAGTTATTCTCCAGTTATAGTACCATAGCTGCTCCCCTCACATATCTGACAATGAAGAACATGACAGAAAAGGTAGTGTGGACCCCAGCATGTGAGCAGGCATTCCAGGAGCTTAAAAAAGCTTTGGGAGGACCCCCTCTATTAGCCAGTCCATATTACAGCAAAGAATTTGTTGTGCAGGTGGATACTTCAAACCATGGGGTGGGGGCTGTACATAGCCAGATATCTTCAGAGGGAGAAGAGCACCCAGTGGTTTATCTCATTCATAGGCTCCAACCTAGGGAGGAATGCTATGCAGCTATAGAAAAGGAATGGCTAGCCATAGTGTGGGCACTGCAGAAACTTCATCATTGTCTGTATGGTAGGAAATTCACTATTATTGACAGATCACAACCCACTAACATGGTTAAACAGAGCCAGCCAGCAAAATGCCAAGTTGCTAAGATGAAGCCTGGAGTTTCAAGCTTATATGTCAGTGCAGCACTGCAGAAGAGTTAGCAAGGCCAGTGCAGATGGGCTGTTAAGACAAAGGACAGGGTAAGGTATAAACAGATAGACCTAACTCTCTCAAGCAGTGTTTCTCAAGGGTCACTTGAAAAACTAGATTGAGTTCTCCGTTGGGGGGGGTGAAGCCTGCCAGCCAAGCTAGACATAATTTTATAGATAATTCTGTCATCTGTAAATATTAATGTAAACCACATGCTTGTTGTCTTAACTGCAAAAACGTAACAACAGTGCCCTCTGCTGTAAGGAAGCTAAGTCAAGCATTTTGTGACCCTTTGATCTAAAGTCAGCCCCAGCCTGTCTAGATGAAGACATTCTTTCTATTGTTTTAACCAAGAGTTAAATTGCTAGATTTAAACATGCAATTGTATTTTTATTGCTCAGCTTCCTGACCAGCTGCAAGATAACACAAGGAGATGTTAAGAATGTAAATGTAGTTTCTGTTAGCCTGGGAACCCAGGGAAGTGTGAGGAATGATGCAATGGGATCCAAGAATGTGATTTTAAAACAGAGAGAATCAGACAGCATTAAGCATTTTTGTCTTGACCATCCAACTTATCAGCACTCTGCCTGCTTCTTTATGTAAGTTATTTTAGAAGTGTGTTTTCTCTTAGAAATAGCTAGAAACTAGAAATATTAGACTAAGTGTTTTTCTGTGATGTCAGAACCGTACTACATAATTATTTTAAGTATTTCTCTGTGATCTTTGAACTCTTGACTAGCACTGTGTAGTAAGAAATATTGTCTTGTGTTGTTATTATTAAATATTTTAAAACCTTTCAACTGTGGCTGTTTTATGTAGAGATAATTTAAGCTCCTAAGAGTACTTGAATGCTTTTAGTAAAATTGTACAAAGCCACTCTAATAGCTGAAACCTTACCATGATAGGGAGGTCCTTGTGCTGAGCATTTGCAGTTGATTGCAGGAGGAGTCTGAGGGAGATCTGGGGACTGATCGCCTCAGTGAGGCTCAGGCTGACACCTCAGTGGAAGGGGTAGCAATGTCCCAGCAGCTATCTCTTACCCAGCTTTGAGAACTCCGAGCAGTGTTGCATGAATTTTGGGACATGTTCACTGGGAAACCAGGGTGCACCCACCTGGGGCAGCACCAGGTGGGTACAGGACCACAAACGCCTATTAGGCTAGCCCCTTATAGGGTACCTGAGAGAGTCAAACAGACTCTGAGGGAGGAGGTACAGGAGATGTTGGAACTAGGGGTGATTCAAGAGTCAACAGTCACTGGGCCTCCCCAGTGGTGCTGGTGCTAAAGAGAGATGGCAGCACCAGGTTTTGTGTGGACTACAGGAAATTAATTAGTGACACAGAGTCAGATGCTTATCCCATGCATAGGACAGATGATACCCTAGAGCAGCTGTGTGGGGCTAAGTATCTTACAACCATTGATCTTACCAATGGTTACTGGCAGGTACCCTTGACTCCCAGTGCTATTGAGAAGTCAGCTTGTATGACTCCTTTAGGCTTGTATGACTTCACAAAGATGCTCTTTGGGATGAAGAATGCCCCAGCAACTTTCTAGTGGCTGGTAGATCATATCCTGGCAGGATCATGAGTGTTTGCTTTTGCCTACCTAGATGATATTGCCATCTACAGCCATTCCTGGCCAAAGCACCTGCAGCATGTCAGAGAGGTGCTAGGCAGACTACAGAGGGCAGGGTTGACCATTAAGCTGAGCAAATGTCACATGGGTATGGCAGAGGTTTCCTACCTAGGACATAGAGTGGGGAGTGGTAGGATAAAGCCAGAACCTGCCAAAGTGGAAGCCATTCAGGCATGGCCTGCACCTGTTACTAAAAACCAGGTGGGGACATTTTAGGGACAGCAGGGTACTACAGAAAGTTATTCTCCAGTTATAGTACCATAGCTGCTCCCCTCACATATCTGACAATGAAGAACATGACAGAAAAGGTAGTGTGGACCCCAGCATGTGAGCAGGCATTCCTAGAGCTTAAGGAAGCTTTGGGAGGACCCCCTCTATTAGCCAGTCCATATTACAGCAAATAATTTGTTGTGCAGGTGGATGCTTCAAACCATTGGTTGGGGGCTGTACATAGCCAGATATCTTCAGAGGGAGAAGAGCACCCAGTGGTTTATCTCAGTCATAGGCTCCAACCTAGGGAGGAATGCTATGCAGCTGTAGGAAAGGAATGTCTAGCCATAGTGTGGGCACTGCAGAAACTTCATCCTTGTCAGTATGGTAGGAAATTCACTATTATTGACAGATCACAACCCCCTAACATGGTTAAACAGAGCCAGCCAGCAAAATGCCAAGTTGCTAATATGAAGCCTGGAGTTGCAAGCTTATATGTCAGTGCAACACCGCAGAAGAGTTAGCAAGGCCAGTGCAGATGGGCTGTTAAGACAGGGGACAGGGTAACGTATAAACAGATAGACCTAACTCTCTCAAGCAGTGTTTCTCAAGGGTCACTTGAAAAACTAGCTTGAGTTCTCCGTTGGTGGGGGGGGGGTGTGAAGCCTGCCAGCCAAGCTAGATATAATTTTATAGATAATTCTGTCATCTGTAAATATTAATGTAAACCACAGGCTTGTTGTCTTAACTGCAAAAATGTAACAACAGTGCCCTCTGCTGTAAGGAAGCTAAGTCAAGCATTTTGTGACCCTTTGATCTAAAGTCAGCCCCAGCCTGTCTAGATGAAGACATTCTTTCTATTGTTTTAACCAAGAGTTAAATTGCTAGATTTAAACATTCAATTGTATTTTTATTGCTCAGCTTCCTGACCAGCTGCAAGATAACACAAGGAGATGTTAAGAATGTAAATGTCGTTTCTGTTAGCCTGGGAACCCAGGGAAGTGTGAGGAATGATGCAATGGGAACCAAGAATCTGATTTTAAAACAGAGAGAATCAGACAGCATTAAGCATTTTTGTCTTGACCATCCAACTTATCAGCACTCTGCCTGCTTCTTTATGTAAGTTATTTTAGAAGTGTGTTTTCTCTTAGAAATAGCTAGAAACTAGAAATATTAGACTAAGTGTTTTTCTGTGATTTCAGAACCGTACTACATAATTATTTTAAGTATTTCTCTGTGATCTTTGAACTCTTGACTAGCACTGTGTAGTAAGAAATATTGTCTTGTGTTGTTATTATTCAATATTTTAAAACCTTTCAACTGTGGCTGTTTTGTGTAGAGATATTTTAAGCTCTTAAGAGTACTTGAATGCTTTTAGTAAAATTGTACAAAGCCACTCTAATAGCTGAAACCTTACCATGATAGGGAGGTCCTTGTGCTGAGCATTTGCAGTGGATTGCAGGAGGAGTCTGAGGGAGATCTGGGGACTGATCTCCTCAGTGAGGCTCAGGCTGACACCTCAGTGGAAGGGGTAGCAATGTCCCAGCAGCTATCTCTTACCCAGCTTTGAGAAATCCGAGCAGTGTTGCATGAATTTTGGGACATGTTCACTGGGAAACCAGGGTGCACCCACCTGGGGCAGCATCAGGTGGATACAGGACCACAAAGGCCTGTTAGACTAGCCCCTTATAGGGTACCCGAGAGAGTCAAACAGACTCTGAGGGAGTAGGTACAGGAGATGTTGGAACTAGGGGTGATTCAAGAGTTCAACAGTTCCTGGGCCTACAGAGTGGTGCTGGTGCCAAAGAAAGATGGCAGCACCAGGTTCTGTGTGGACTACAATAAATTAAATAGTGACACAGAGTCAGATGCTTATCCCATGCCTAGGACAGATGATACCCTAGAGCAGCTGTGTGGGGCTAAGTATCTTACAACCATTGATGATTCCAATGGTTACTGGCAGGTGCCCTTGACGCCCAGTGCTAGAGAAAAGACAGCTTTTATGACTCCTTTTGGCTTGTTTGAGTTCACAAAGATGTCCTTTGGGATGAAGAATGCCCCAGCTACTTTCTAGAGGCTGGTAGATCATATCCTGGCAGGAGCATGAGTGTTTGCCTTTGCCTTCCTAGATGATATTGCCATCTACAGCCATTCCTGGCCAGAGCACCTTCAGCATGTCAGGGAGGTGCTAGGCAGACTACAGAGGGCAGGGTTGACCATTAAGCTGAGCAAATGTCAGATGGGTATGGCAGAGGTCTCCTACCTAGGACATAGAGTGGGGAGTGGTAGGATAAAGCCAGAACTTGCCAAAGTGGAAGCCATTCAGGCATGGCCTGCACCTGTTACTAAAAAGCAAGTGAGGACATTTTTAGGGACAGCAGAGTACTACAGAAAGTTATTCTCCAGTTATAGTACCATAGCTGCTCCCCTCACATATCTGACAATGAAGAACATGACAGAAAAGGTAGTGTGGACCCCAGCATGTGAGCAGGCATTCCAGAAGCTTAACGAAGCTTTGGGAGGACCCCCCTCTATTAGCCAGTCCATATTACTGCAAATAATTTGTTGTGCAGGTGGATGCTTCAAACCATGGGGTGGGAGGCTGTACATAGCCAGATATCTTCAGAGGGAGAAGAGCGCCCAGTGGTTTATCTCAGTCATAGGCTCCAACCTAGGGAGGAATGTTATGCAGCTGTAGAAAAGGAATGTCTAGCCATAGTGTGGGCACTGCAGAAACTTCATCCTTGTCTGTATGGTAGGAAATTCACTGTTATGACAGATCACAACCCCCTAACATGGTTAAACAGAGCCAGCCAGCAACATGCCAAGTTGCTAAGATGAAGCCTGGGGTTGCAAGCTTATATGTCAGTGCAGCACTGCAGAAGAGTTAGCAAGGCCAGTGCAGATGGGCTGTCAATACAGGGGACAGGATAAGGTATAAACAGATAGACCTAACTCTCTCAAGCAGTGTTTCTCAAGGGTCACTTGAAAAACTAGCTTGAGTTCTCCAGGGGGGGGGGGGTGTGAAGCCTGCCAGCCAAGCTAGATAGAATTTTATAGATAATTCTGTCATCTGTAAATATTAATGTAAACCACAGGGTTGTTGTCTTAACTGCAAAAATGTAACAACAGTGCCCTCTGCTGTAAGGAAGCTAAGTCAAGCATTTTATGACCCTTTGATCTAAAGTCAGCCCCAGCCTGTCTAGATGAAGACATTCTTTCTATTGTTTTAACCAAGAGTTAAATTGCTAGATTTAAACATGCAATTGTATTGTTATTGCTCTGCTTCCTGACCAGCTTCAAGATAACACAAGGAGATGTTAAGAATGTAAATGTAGTTTCTGTTAGCCTGGGAACCCAGGGAAGTGTGAGGAATGATGCAATGGGAACCAAGAATGTGATTTTAAAAACATAGAGAATCAGACAGCATTAAGCATTTTTGTCTTGACCGTCCAACTCATCAGCACTCTGCCTGTTTCTTTATATAAGTTATTTTAGAAGTATATTTTCTCATAAAAACTAAAAAGATTATACTAAGTGTTCTTCTGTAATGTTAAAACTGTACTACTGAATTATTTTAAGTATTTCTCTGTGACCTCTGAACTCTTGACTAGCACTGTATAGTAAGAATTATTGTCTTGTGTTTTTATTATTTATTATTAAATATTTTAAAACCTTTCAACTGTGGCTGTTTTGCGTAGAGATAATTTAAGCTCTTAAGAGTACTTGAATGCCTTTGGCAAAATTGTACAAAGCCACTCTAATAGCTTTAGCCCTGGACGATACTACCAATTGGATAATAATATTGCACAGTAATAATTGGACACCCTTATAAGGGCCTTTGAGTAGCTGATAAATATAAGTGGATGGTGACAAGTGGTACTACCGTATAGTCTGGGTAAAAGGGGCACAGCTGGAGAACCTGTGCCAGCCTTTCCCAGGAGTGCCTGTGTGGTTGTATAAACTCTTCTCAAAGTGTGTGTGTGTGTGTGTGTGTGTGTGTGTGTGTGTGTGTGTGTGTGTGTGTGTGTGTGTGTGTGTGTGTGTGTGTGTGTGTGTGTGTGTGTGTGTGTGTGTGTGTGTGTGTGTGTGTGTGTGTGTGTGTGTGTGTGTGTGTTTGTGCACGTCAAATACTTGGGCAGGGACACAAAGCACTGGCAGAGAGTGTGTTGGAGGTTAGCTTGCCCACTAGGCTGAGATATGGATCCTATAGCTGTGCCAGTGGGGAGTCTTATTGTGGACCTGGAGAGCAAGGGGGCAACCAGCCCCAGACTGACTGTGATCTCTGTGTGCTCTTAAGGGAAATTGCACTTTACTGTGTGTATTTGTTATCCTTTCATCCTATATGAGACGCCCCTCACTGGTGTTAGTGATGAGGATTGAGGATCCTTGATTGCTAGGCCAGGGCACGGGCGTCACACTCAGCATCCAAATCTGGGTTTCATAGTGCTTAATGATCATGTCCATATACTCATACCCAAATTTATCAAATAATGGGATTAACTCTGAAACAATGAGTCAGAAATCAATCCTGCGGGATAACACCACAAGCACAGACTCTTAGGAACAGCTTGCAGTCTTAAACACTCCTTAAAATAAGAATTATCCATCTGCAATTTCTTTATTTTGAGCAAAACACGATCAAGTTCACTTAGTTTGTCATTAAGCCTGGTATTGTTTGCTCTCAAATTCTGTTGGTTAAACTGAGATCCATTTTTTAGCCAGTCAGATAGTACAGGAATATTATTTTGTTTAAATTCATGATTATTTGATACATTTATAGCATTATTACTACTGATCTCATCCAATCTTAAGTTTGGTCATGTTGTGAGATGTGTAGCCAGATTAGTTTCGACATATTCGCTGCTATTAAAATCATCACCCAAATTCTGGGTCAATGTGCAGGGAATGGGGTGTGTTGATAACTGGAATAAAGAAATCTGCTCCAAATGGTCCAGTCTATGATTTAGTTGTTGTATAAGGGCTGTGAGTTCACCCACAGATTCACTCGGTTGTTGAGGCACATTTGGTTGCAAAGAGTTAGAATGAGAGGTATTACGTTGCACCACCTCCATCTTTGTGCTGCAAAAGTAACTGCAAACTAATCCAAATGGGAACAAAAGAAACCATGAAATCCAAGGTGAAGCAAACACAGGCAGGAAGTAGTAAATCCACACAGTTTATTTAGAGGAATAAGCGCTTTCATTCCAAACAGTTGAATTATCAGAAACTTTATCAGAAACAGTATAGATTCATCCTACACCAAATTTATGTAAGTAAAAGATGACATCATATCGTGTCCTGCAGCCCAAATGTATAAACACACCCCTAATGTAAATATATGAATATGCATTAAACACTATATTATTATCAAGAATTTAAGAGTGTATAAATAAAAAACATTTCATTATACACAAAAGGCATAAAAGCAATATAAAAATGAAAGAATTAGAAAAGTTAAAAAAATGCAAACACAATTACTATAAAAAAATACCTTTTGAAAGCTTTCAGTTTTAAAAGACTAGAGATAGAGAGACTTTCATTTAAATCTGGCCAGTATATGGAATTCAGGCGCATTTGCCATATTAATTCAAATTTTTCCAAAAAATAGGGCCATGCACCCCCTCTTTCAGATACAGATACAACTTCTAGAACAATAAATTTAAACGTGGCCTGGATTTAAGTTGATACGCTTTGTTAGTGCATTCACTTCACAACAATCTCTAATATTTCTCAGATGTTCCCCAAACCTGTTTTTAAGTTTATGTTCTGTTTTCCCCACATGAAAGCATAAACAGTGAGAACATAAAGCACAATAAACTAATTTCTCACTGTCACAACAGCATTTATGGGGTATCTTCACCTTCATATTATTGATGGTAAAATTTGTTTCCTTCAAAAATATAGGGGTAGAATTTACACCTACCACATTTATACATGTATCTCCCAATAAACAGAAGGTGCTGGTGCTCAAAGCGGTTTTTAAATTAAAGCCTTTTCTAAATACACATGTGTGCCTATCCCCCACAAGCTCTCTAGGATCCCTGTTACCAATTAATAACTTCCATTTTTTTGCAAGATGTTCTTAATATGAAATGCATAATTTGAAAAATGTAGTGGTGAAACTGGAATGGAAGTTCTGTTGTGGCACATGTGTCAGGGTATTCAAATCCAATCCACTTACAGTTATTGGAAACTGCACAGAACCAGCAATAGTAGTATATGTAACAGTAGATCTAGTTATATTCTGATTAGATGTAGGATTTAAGACTGGTAGAAAATACCCATTTTATAGAAAATACCCTTTTATCAATAACTTCCCCCATCAGCTCTTCTATTAAATTATTAGGGTAGCCTCTCTTAGAAAACATGTCCTTCAGTTTGAAACATTCATTCTCAAATGACTCCCACAAGGTCACCATACGTGCTGCCCTGACAAACTGACCTTTAACTATGGCCCATTTTTGTGAGAAGGGGTGACTACTGCTATAGTGGAGGAAGTTGTTGGAATATGTTTTCTTACGATAAATTTCTGCTAAGAACCTGTTATTTATATTGTCATTCTTCATATCAGCAAGTCTCGTTTTATCAATCGACTGCTTTGTCAAAATACACCTACACCTCCTGGGGTTGTGCAATCTCAGAGGTTATTATGTGGGGTCTATATCACACATCAACGAATGCTAAAACTAGCAAATGCTGATATATCGAACTTCAAAGTCTGAAAACTGAAAAATGCGAAGGAAGGTGTCAGCAATTTTTTTCCCCAGGGAAAACATTCACTGGGCCATTCTCCATGCTTTGCTGTTTTCTCCACTGTGGTGCAATCTCAGAGTTAGTATATATAAGTTGGCGGAGGTGTGGGGGCACAGCCCCCCATATGGGGGCATGTGAGGGGTGAAGCCCACCACTTAATTTTGACTGTATACTCTTTTTTTTGCATCAGCAATTTTTTTTCCCTGGCAAAACATTTGCTGATCCGTTCCTTCACATTTTTTCAGCTTTCGGACTTTGAAGTTCGATATATTAGCGTTCGCTATTTTTAGCATTTGCTGATGTGATATAGACCCTATTATATGATGTAAGGGAGATCAAAAACACAACCCTCTTCAAGAAGCATATGGGAGCTTTCCTGTCCACTTCACCAATGCCAATAATTTTATTTTATTTGTGGCTGCATTTTGGCAAAACTGTCTAGCCACAAAATATGAATTGCTGAACATTGCCATAACCACAGCAAGACATAAGATGTGATATAGTAGCAGGTAGTAGTGAAAATCATGAGGGATGAGTAGTATGCATTTAAAACCGGCCTCACAAAATGCTCTTAGAATTAATTATGGGTACTTATAATGAGCAGAGCTCCAGACTGTCTTCAGTAGCTCTGGGGATGTTAAAGAATGGCGAAGAAACAGAAAGAGTCAAAGGGTATCAGAAAGGTAATGTGTAGTATGGCAGTTGACATTTGCGCACACTAGCCATTTTAGGATCACAGCTAAGCTGTCAAAGGAGTAACTCAGAAATACAAGACAACAGTAGGAGGGAAGAAGGCTGAGAGACAGGAGACTGACCAGGATAGCAAGTGAGAAAAGACAGAGAACTAAACAACGGAAGGGAAAAGCAGGCCATTGGAAAGGTGAAGGAGATCAGAATGTATAGCTAAGATCAAGAAATGAAAGGCTGACAGTCTGTCTTCTGAAAGGAGGTACTACCACTGAACTGTAAGAGCTTGTATAGGACACAAGTATTCTGTCCCATTTTATCGGTTTGGTTCCCTCATGGGCATGAAATAGCAGAGTGGATAGGAAAAACATAAGAGCATGAATCTGCATCATACCTCTCAATCTCTTAGTGCAAGAAATCTGAGCAAAGCCCTACAAAATGTGGAGACAAAGGCCTGAAAATGGGACATATTTTAAATATTGCTCTTATAAACTCATAAAGTTACTAAAATAACCGGATTTGTTTTAACATACATTTTCTGAATGATTTAAAGTCTGAAACTCAAATGCATGTCATTAGTGACTTAAATCCTCAGATCATTCCAGTGATTTTCCAGAAAACCACAGATTTTATGAGGAATAGACCAAAAATATGAACCAATAATCTGGACATTCTGTGAAAATCTGGACAGTTGAGAGGTATGAATTATTCTGCATTAGTTAGATAGATAATATTCTTGCTAGCCTATTATGATAAAATTATTGGTGAGCATGCCTTTACTAATTATGCATTAATTAGAGTTTTGCTTTTAAATTCTAAAATATATGAGACAAACGTATTTCTTATAAAGCTATAGTTCGTGCTGTTACCTTTTCATCCGAATGCTTGTGTTAAGAGTGTGCTTAAAAAGGGGAAATAGCTATTCTTTGCAGGAACACATTTTAGTTTAACAGATTGGGGAAGCTAATGTATAAAAATGAACTGAAAAAATAACATAATGCCTTTTGTAAATGTTTCAAACAACATGCTATTTTTGATCAATGTCATAAGATTTCCAAAAGATATCAGTTCAACAGCTGTAAGTTTCCAGAAAGTACTGCACGTTCACTTCTGTGTATAGAAACCAGGGCCGTTGCTTGGTTTGCTGACCTTCCTCTGTTCCCTACTTGTCAGAGCTTGAGTTTGACAATTAGTGCCCGAGTTCCTTTCATGCATCAGGATTTCAGTCATTCAATTTATCCTGACTTGACTGATTCATTGATTCATTCATTCATTCATTGATGTATTAAGATTGAAGTTGCCAGCGTGAACCTGATTTGACTGATTGCTTGATTCAGAGACTGTCTTGGCTAAGAAAGATGATTCAGCTAATGATTTTTGTAAGTAATTGATTTTTTTTATTAAATTGCTTTTTAGCTGCAGCTGGAGTGTTGTCTCTTTCTTCTATCCATATTATGATTCACCACTTAATTCCAGTACCAAAATAAAAACCCAGCACAGAGCTGTAAGACAGGTACTCAAAACTAAACTGAAAAACGTGAAAAGTAGTAGGAGAGCACAGGAGAAGAGCAGTAGTACCCAGGTAGTTAGGAATCAGTGGGATGATCGTTTAGAGTTAAGAGAGATGCAGGTTGGAATGGAAAAACAGACATTTAACAAACAAACAATTTCTGTAGGATGAGCTACAGGTATATTGTGTAAGGACTCTACAGATTACCACAGCAGGAATTATACATCAGAGTTTAGTCTTAAGACCTAGAGTGTTCCACGGGCTTGAAATGTCACTGCTGCATAAATATTGAAAATTGTAGATGCATGCAACAGACTTGGAAGTGAGATATGGCCTGGCTTTGTATAGCAGCCCTACTTTGTGGTGTTTTTTGGACAACACTGACATGAAAGCTAAATTTAACATTGCCATTTATGATGATACCCATTAAATTCATATGGGTGACTTGTTCTATCTTGGTGTTGTTAGATGAAACTGCATTTAGTACCAATGTGTGGTTATTGAAGGTAAATGTGTGTGTATAGAAGGAATCCTGCCATTTGACTGACTGTGTATGGCTGTTGAGGTAATTGGAAAACCATTCAATTTTGGTGCTGTTTAGTCTTAGGTGTGAAAGCTTGTTCAGGCGAAGAAGATGAGATAATACATCATACGCCTCTCAGAGGGCTAGAAATAGGGTGGAGACAGGGTCGTCCATATTTCTGTTTTGGATGATTGTGTCCACAAAATGTTGTAAGGCAGTTTCAGTGCTGTATTGGGGCTAGAGGCCATGTTGTGAAGGAGAATGTAAGTGATATTTAGCAGAAGGTTTAGGATTTCTTGATGGATACATCTTTCTCTTACTGTAGAGAACAGAGGGAGCATAGTAATAAGTCAATACTTTGAAAGTTTGGTGGATGTGCCTGCTTTATGAATCAATATAATGTAAGAAGTTTTCCATATGTTTGTAACATATGATTCTTGTAAGAATCTGTTGATTGATATAGAGACTGGACAGAGTATTCCAGCAGCTCCTAATTTAAGATATTATATTCAGATGTTTGCCATCGACTGCTGCTAATCTAGTCGTATCTATTGTAATAATTGGGTCTGAGAGGCAGTAACTATAAATTGCTTATTGAACCTGCAAGGTTAATGAAAGCTAAACCTTAATGTGAACACTGATGAGTAATCATATTTCTGAGCACAAAGTCAGCAGCCATCAAATGTCATGCCAGTAATTATAGAAAGTGTGAGCTTAGAAGAATGTGTAGTCTCCTGTTCTTAGAATGGCTTTCAACAAAACAAGCTACTACTTTCCTGTTCAGTATTAACTTGAAGCAGTACATTTACATACACATAATTTCAAATTGTTAGCTATTGTTATGATCATAATAATATACTTATTGGTGAATATATAGGATTAAAAATGTTTTTATCTACATTAATCATATACATGATTTGAAATGGTCTCTTCAGTGCTGGAAATGACAGTAGCCCCTCATACATTAGAGTTATACAGAGCCTTCCTAAGGATCACTATCATTAGAATCTTAAGTTGGATTCTGGAAAAGGACATAATCCTACCTAAGAAATTCATAGATATATTGCATAGCACTGGCTTGTAAGATTTGCTCTCCAGATTACCTGAGAGATCTGAAGAAACACAAATAATTCTCATTATATATTTGCAGAAGATACCCAACTTAAGACATTAATTTGCACAAAGCAGGTGAGTTAAGGAATGGTAAGTATCTGTCATGTAATACATTGCACAGTAAGTTAAAGCACTATAGATTAAGCAAATACCGAGTTCTGAAGGGGAACGCCAATACACAGTTATCTTTATGACTCAGATTAGATACTTTTAATGCATAGCCTGCTGTAATCTACAACAGATGTTTCTAATATTCCTAATTTACAAATAAGGTTGAGGAGCCTGCCAAGCATTTGTGCTCAATTATGTCTCAGCCATTGGTTTCAGCATGCAAGCACTACAAAGGTTTGTTCACAATTTTTTTGCTCTCTGTTGTATCACTGTATTGTCAGCCAGTTGGCACAGAGTCTACCCCCATATCTCAGCCATAAAAGCTCTGAAGATGGTTTAAATAAGTATCCATATGGTTGCCATGAGTCAGTCATGACTTGACAACACTTTGATATATGCTGCAGTGCATGGGGATAAGTGATTATACCCTTCTTCTTTTCTTCTTTCAGCTTTTCCCGGTTAGGGGTCGCCACAGCGGAACTCCGGTCCGCTAATGATTGGCAGTAGATTTTTATGGTGCCAAGGTGCCAGCTCGACACCCAACCTTCAACGAAGGCACACCCATTCATGTATGTCTTTCGAATGCCACTCGACCACGGGGAGAATATGCAGACTCCACCAGCCGAGAATCGAACGGGAAAACCTCTTGCTGTGAGACGACAATGCTACCGCTGCAACACCGCAGCTTTCTGGAAAAGAGACAACTGAAATACACACTTCAGTAGCATGAGACCTGATCTTAACAATTGTTAAGCACCTTTCCAAGCAATGTTAGGATTGACAGCTACAGAAATCGGCTCTTTTTCTGCCAGTGGACTATTCCCTACAATCTGCCTCTGACTTGATTTCAAAATACTGATGTCTCTAGCTGTCTGTCACTAAGTGCTTTACTGCCTTTAAAAGCCAGAAAAATTCTTTGTATTTTTTTTCTGTAATGCATAGTAAAATGAAACAAATAAAATAACATGTAGTGCAAAGAATTCTGCTTGGATTTCTGATTGTAACCTGCTTTTTATGTGTACTCAATGTGGATGCCAAGATTCACCTCTCGTGTCTTGGCATCCATGTGTTGAATACATAATAAGCAGGTTATGATACGAGAACCAGTCATAATCCTCTACAGTACATTAAAATGAATGTGAAAAATGCATATGTATGCATTTCTTTTCTCAGTCTTATTAGTAGTAATTGTTATCCACTAGACAACTGCGTACCATAGGAATTTTGAAAATAAATTAAAAAGATTAGTTCTAATGTTAAAGATGAAAATTATTTTCCAAATGCATTTATTTATTTAACATTTGTTTATCTGAAAGGTCTGACTGGGACAGAACCCATTTTCAGCGAAGGCCTGGGGAGAAACACACTCCAGCTGCATGTCTTTGGAATGTGGGAGGAAACCAGAGCACCTGGAGGAAACCAATGCAAACACAGGGAGGACAAGCAGACTCTGCACAGAAGGCACCCCAGTCGAAAATCGAATCAGAGATCCTCTTGCTGTGAGGCAACAATGCTAACCACTGCACCACCCATAGTATCAATGTACCCACTAAAATTGATAATCTAGAAAGAGTCCTTCAATTCCTCAGAGCAGCATGATTCAGAAAAAAATATGCAAAATAATTGTTGTTATAGAGTTACCATATTCCTACCTCAGAAAAATCATCAGCTGCATGTTCACTATTAAATATTTTCTCTTCAAAGCACTTGTTATTGGATAGAACTTGTAATTATTTTAGCAATATGAAGAACAGGTATCCGAGTTAATGATGGTGGCAGAGGGAAATTTATGTATCAATACTCTTGCAACATTATGTTGAAAAAATGCTCGTGTAAATGAAGCTAAATGTATGGAAAAGTGATCTATATTTTTGAGGAATAAAGCAAAAATCTGAATGTCACAAAATATCCACTGTGTGAGAGAGATAAGTGCTTTAGTGAGATTGAAGTGTTTTTCTTTTGTTCCCCCATGGCAGGCATTTATTTGAGACAGTCATTTTGTTATTTTGCTTACATTTATCAGGCTAGGATGGAAAGCAGTCACACTGCTTCTTTTTCATTAGAATTAATGTGCTGATCTTCTACAGTGTGCATGACAGGAAAAGAAGTTTCACAAATTATTTATAATATTTTATAACTATGTTTTTCTGTGCCTTAAACAAAATTCTATTTATTGCAATTGTGGATACATACTCACAAAATATATGTATGGATTACAGCAGGGAAGCTTTACTAAGTTTTAAAAACTATTCTAAAGCATTGTTGCACATTGTAAAATATTAATGTATGCTGAAGGAAGATTAGATTCTGGCACAGTATAATTTTAAAATATTACACAAAATATTCCATCTTATTACTAGGTTTCTTAATTCCAATACCAGTGGCTAAGAAGAGTGGTCAATGGGGGTGGTTTTGTTGAAACTGCAGGGCCAATTTTTTTTCATATAAACTGACAAAATTATGTGAGAACAAGTGCAGCAAATAGTTTAAATGCATGGGGAAAAAAGTAAAAAATCAACTGAGTTTTTATGGAATGTTTATTGTGGGTCTATATTAGAACATCGTACTTTCAAAATTTCGAGTGTTCCAATATCGAACCCTATTAATCGAAAATTTAAAACATCGAACATACAGAACAGCGATTTTTTTCCTAGGGAAAAAATTTGCTGTTCCAAAACAAATACACACAACACAAGCACACCAAACAAACAGCAATCCACACACATACACCTAAACTCTTACACCTAACCCTGCACTAAACTATACATACACCACTAACTATCCACTTACCTTAACCCAAACCCTAACCCTAAGGTCCGTCACTATCGCACAGTCACCTCACCCGTGCCCTAACCCTAACTCACCTACCCTGCCCTAACCCTCACGTCCACACAATCGCATACTTACCTGACCCGCGCCCTAACCCTAACTCATCTAACCCGCCCTAACTCTCACGTTCACACAATCACACACTTACCTGAACCCGACCCATAACTTTCCACCACAGCACTGAAAATACTGAAGCAACAGAAATGGAATACCAAATTCTTTCCCTAGGAAAAATTTTGGTTTTCTATTTCTTCGATATTTTCAGCATTCGCTGAAAACGGGTCGATATTAGAACACTCGAAATTTTGAAAGTTTGTTGTTCTAATATAGACCCGTTTATTGTGACCTCTGTTTTCCCCCTGAAAAGTAATTTCTAGTCTGACTATACCAAGTTCATTGTTAGAATAAATAAGAGTAGGAGAATTTCAGGGAACTATAAGGATATACATACATCATTCCACTGCAAATATGTTATTTCTGAAGTGATGGATTTCCTGCAATCTAAAGAAATGTATTGCTTTCTGCTTCTAATAAATGTAAACACTCCAAAGGCTATAGACTTGATTGAGAACCAAAAGTAAATTCATTTTAAACACAGCATGCATCGATGTATGAAGTTACAGCATGCATCAGTGTATGAAGTTTTCTATTAATAAAACAAATGTTTAATGACATTTAAAACATTTGAGAGGTAAGATTGGAAAGATGAGCTCATGAAGGTTCACATTTGTCTATTAAAACACACAATATAAGCACAGAAAATTCTAAAACAAAAACAAATGGGATCGAGAGGAGGAGGTCATCAAATCCCTTCATTTACATAGTTATTCATGCACGCTTCTTCATCAGCCAGATCCACTGGGACACTTTTGTTCAATTTTCAAGGGCAATGCACATTCTGAAAGCGGAAAACCTCACAGTACAGCATTTGCAGTTAGTCAGCTTTGCTTGCATACTGTAATATTACGAATCTCTGAAACAACACATATAAGCAGCTGATTAATATTTTTAATAAGGTAATACCACATGAAAGTAACAATACAATCATCTAATGGAGTACGATGAACATAGTCTTGTAGTGCAGTTTGTGTTCATATCTGAGCATTCTGTTAAACAAATGAAACATATCCACCAGTCTGGTTTGCTTGTATATTTTCTAGTAATATGACAAATATTAGATTAAAAATAAAAGTAAAATGTACATACCAAAAACAACTGAAACAAAAGAAGAATACACACAAAGATAAGGATGGGACTCTACCATGCAGGATGGAGAAATTCACAATTTTCAGGTAGGAAGTAAGTAAAGTAAATGATGCATCTGGGAAAGTATATAAATTCTAAGTTAGTTAAAGAGCATAAATATGTAACACAGATGCAATGGTTCAGGAAAAAAATTAATATATTGAATATATAGAATATATGTAAGATGCCAGGCATGGTAGCACGTGCATGTAGTCCCAACCGGATAGGAGGGGGAGGTTGTTGGATCGATTGAGTCAGAGGACTGTTGGGTGACAAACCTTGAGGTAATTATTGTGGTAATTATATCTGAGAAAGGTAGCAAAATCATAATGCCTGAGAAATTACTTTTAGACAAGTTATTTCATTTGATAGGTATCAATAATCAAATATGATATATTTCTGTCCATTTAATGGACATTGAAAACCACATGTGATGAGACAGATTCTTAAAAAATATTTACTTTTTTAATCTCAGCAAGGGACATGTCTTTCTATAAACAAGAATTTCATACACTCCTAACAGGTTTTAGTTTCATAGCAACATAATTTAACTTGCCAAAGAGTAACTAATAAAAAAGTCTGCAAATTAAACCATAAGAATGTGGTTGGTCATTACATAAACAGTACTTGGATTTTAATTCTATAAAAAAGAATGAATAATAATAATAATTATAATAATAATGAATGCCACACTGATTCACTCCAAATGCATTTTTAGATTAGAGATTTTGTTTAATTTTGCTTTTCTGTTAAGTCTGGAATAAACAATTAACATTTAAATATTTTGAACAAAATTTTGTTTTCTCACTACTTTTCCATTATCGGGGCAACACCTGTAATCAGCATTTGAAATATCGCTGTTGCCCCGATAAGGGAAAAGTACCGTTTTCTCTTTACCTCATTTCACAGTAATTTGTGCTACCATAAACACCCCTCATGTTTTTGTAATATTACACTTTAATTACTAAGTGACATTTTGTTTTCCTTTCAACTAGAAAATAAGAAATAATTTTCTGGCTCTGCCAGTTACTCTTTAGACTGTTGAAAATTAATTGGTCCCAGTTCTCAGTAGCAAGTGTGCCTAGACTGAAGGCAAGTGATTTTGATTTGCATTGCAGAAAGAATACCGCATGTAACTCTCAGTGACTGAATATGCCAGCCTGCTGTTCATATGCAATGCTACAATTCTGAAGCTGTTTGAAACAAACAGCAGAAAGAGAAACATTTGGTTGTATTTCTCACTTGTATAAATTTTATCAAAATCATTGAGTAGCAAGATGAATGCTTATGCACTGTTTAAGTATGCTCATATTAAAAAAATATAGAACTTGAACTGATATGAATAACTTACTTATGAAAAAAATTAGCAACTCCCCCTGCCCTCCCCCATTATCAATGTATAATATTCAGATCACACAACTGGAAATGCATTTACATCAGAGACTATAAACGACTACAAATCAGTCACCTCAGAAGCTCAGCAAGTGCACATTTTCTTTCCCTTTAGAAGTGTACTTGCATGTATCCTAAATAATGTGCATTTGTCAGCTATGCATCACATTCCTCCCGAACATAAATGAATCTTTCTTAAAAAGAAGTCTGTCATGGACCAGATATGACCCATTTTTTTATTAGGTTCAGGTATTAAGCCTCATATCTTTGGCCTTGCCATGAGGATTTAGATCATGATAAGCCACTTTTATGTTTGGTCAAGACTTATTTCATTTGTGTGTTCCTTTAATCACTGTATGAAACATATTGTCTCATATTTGAAAAGTGTCACATTTTTTTAACTATAGATCTCTTCCATGATGAACATTTAGATCAAGCCTTGTAGAATGTTAATGAATAAAATGCACTACACATGGTTAAGTTTAAGTATTTCTTAGGAATGCAGTAATGCCTTTTATAATGTTTTCCCATGCTGTAGAAAAGATTTGATATATAGATAACCGGCAGTTTGATTGGCTAGGATTTCTTGCCAGTTTTATAAAACCAAAAACTAAAGGCCCACTATACCTCTTATTTCAGAATGGTTTATTGACTCAGACATCTGACTGGCCCAGTCCCATTTTTCTATTTTCAGCAGGTGACTTTTTAGAACAGCTCCATAAAATATATTTAATCTATTCCTGTACATGAAACAATGTAGCAATGTAATTGAAAGATGGCAAAACAGTGAATAATTAATTCAAAATAAGCTATCTTTAATATAACAAAAAAACTACTGATTATAGGTAGCCTTGATTTTGAAGGAAAGTACAGATAAGTAGACTGTAAATGTGTGTGGGGGGGGTACTGAGAGACAGCTTAAAGATCATGTGTAACCATTAATTTTTATTGGATTTATACCATCAGTCTTTCTCTCTACTGGAATGACAGGATGGCTTCCTGCTCTGCAAATCAAATTTATTGGATATTCTATTGTTTCATTTCACTCTTACTTCCTGCTGACAATTGTTGGCTCTCCACAGACTTATGACAGCAATGCTTCCTGTTTCTGCATCATCACAATTGTCACTTTGGCAATGTAAAGTTGGATAGTTGGATCATTCCTGCATTACATGCATTAGTAGGCTGGGTATCTTTCCACTGGTTTTTTTTTTTTTGGAAGTAAATATTATGTTTTTGCTATACGTGGGCTGAATATTGTATGTCTGCTTATTAATGGAACATGTTTTGCATAAGCATGAATTTTCTGGGCAAAATTAACTATAAACTATGAAATTATAATGTCTAGCATTAGAAGCTTGGTGAATAATGGTTAAGGTCTTTACATCATATACACAAGGCACAGGGTTTTAGTCTTACCTTAAGTTATTAAGCTGGGCTTGTAATGCTCCAGACTAATTGCCTTAAGAAATGAGGTGTGAGTTGCTACAATGCTTAAAGTGCTTACCTCCCAAGCATAAGGTACTGGGTTTGGTTCTCAGCTTTGTAAGACAAATTGGCTAGGCTTAAAATCATTTACAAGGAAAGCTAGCCTAGTGCAAACCTATGAAGCTAGCGTCCAACTGTAATTGTACTAGAAAATTAAAAGTTGTACAAGGGATAGGCAGGGGAAAAATATGAGACAAAATCAGGGGGATTCTGCAAAAGTCATGAATAGATGAAAGGTAAGATTCAGTGACATTAGGCAAAATCTGAGCGAATTAAGAGTTACGGACTGTGTGCTGCACATGATGTGCTTGTGTGACAAAAGAAGCAACACACATTTGTTTTCACATAAGAGGAATGTAGACTGCATTGGGGTTTGAAGACCAGGTTAACTAACAACATGCAGCTAACCTTAAAACTGAAAATTAGCCAAAAATCCCAGTAAAATTATCCCATTCTGAAAATCTTTTCCCTGTATGTCCTTCTACCGCCTGCTGATTAATGAAACGGGCTCTACTGACACCAACATGATGTCACCATGCCTGCCAGGAGGCAGAACTTCCTGCAGAATAATTAATGAGGGAGAAGCATATTATGGCTACCGGAGGCATTTGCTAGGAAGAAATCTTCCTTAAAAAGAAAAGTAAGAATGCAAATTTAAATGACAGAAAGACAGTCAAGGTAAGAGACTACTGATGATATGTTTTTTGAAAACAGACAGGCTACATTGATTTTGTTGGTTTGCACATATTCTTTAGAACAAGGAGGTAGGAGAGCAGGAGGAGGGATTGGAAATCAAGATCCAACAGAAACATTAGAGAGAAAGAAAGGAGTCATAAAACAAGTAAAAACCTCTTACTGGACTGTTTCAACACTAGAAGAATTTATATTGAATCAGTTAATGACAAACACAATGAAAGAAACCCGATAAAGTCCATTAATATCTAAATAATGAAAGCACTAGAGAGTTCAGTTGTGATACTACTTACTAAATGTAAACCATTAAACTTACTTGGAAACATATATATATATTTTTTGGAAACATTTTTATTTCCTATTTTCAGGGAGGCAATTCCATTCATTGTCCAATAGCCAACAAATAGCTCTTCTCCAATTAAATTTTTGTTCTGAGAAATGCACAATTATTGATATACAAGCGATGTAAAAGTCTCTGATAGAGATGTACTAATATGATTTGTGAGGAACTGCAAAAACATTAAACAATCTGAATAGTGGGGAGCAGTGTGGTAGTTATTAACATAGTCAGGGTGAAAGCGATTTCGTTTGCTGGGTAATTCTGGTCGGCCAATTCTTCAGAGTATGGTATAGTAGAGCTTTATCCAGCTGGGTATAATACTTAATAAGCAATCTTGCAATGATAAGGTTAGTCTAAAATATAAAGCCAAAGCAGATGCTGTCTTTTTCCTTCATAGAAGAACTTATGGTGGAATTCATAAGCAAATTGTATAGCACTAAGCTGCTTGGTACAGGACAATTCAAAAACGTAAGCTGCAATGCAAGTAAAAGCAATGTAAATTATGCAAATGTATGCAAATTACTACATAGAAAGATATAAAGAGCACAACTCAACAAGACAATAATGGAATGCAAATTGTTGGCAGACAAAAGTGTCAACATCTGCAGTCGTATGCATCGAATCCTGTGAATCTCATTTGATTTCACAAAGATATACAACACACAGGAAATTTCAGAATTGCATATTGAGAACTTGCTAACTCTGCCAGCACTTGCTTTCCCTTGATGTAGCTGGCCCTGACTACCTGCACAGCATGGCTGACCATGGTAGTGACAAATGCTTGGTCAGCAGATAATGTACCATAACCAGACTGATGAGCAGATAATTGACAAGTACCATGTAGACTGTGACATGACTTGGAATCTGTGGGATGTTTCAATCCCTTTGTAGACTAAGGTATTTGTATATCATACTGTCTTGGCTACTGAGACCTTTCAGTGAACACCTAGCTACACACTAGGCATACAGCAGTGATTTCTCTCTCAAATACTTAATCACATTCTTCATATTATGTTTTGGCATGTGGAAGAGCATATGTGGTTCCCTATTACTGCAGATGAGAAAGGCACTACTGTGTGTATGGTTTCTATAACAATGGATGCCTCCCTGAGATACTAAGTGTCACAGATTGCACACATGTAACAATGAAAACCACACCTGACTACCACTCATGGATGAATGTAAATAAGAATGGATTACCTAAATTCCCAGGTAATTTGCAGTGCAAAAGATTTTCTCCAGTGCATAAATACAGTATCTTGGCAGTTACCATGATTCCCATATTGGGCACATTTCTCAGCTGTATTGTAGCTTCCACTGCAGTGACTTCCAATAGGAACATCTGCTTTCTAGGTTCAAGCTGATTGTGCAAAGTATAAGTCTTATGTTGATACAAGGAATGTCATTAAACATGATTTTGGTGTGCTGAGGGCATGTTTCTACTGCCTGTAAACCTGTGATGATAGACTACAGCACTCCACTGACTTGTTATATATGCCATGTTGCACAATATGATCATGTAGAACCAAGCCACTAAGACCCATGAAATGGCTGCATTAGGATCTGCTTCAGACTCATTATGACTTGTTCCAGACACCACAACAACAGCAGGAGAGGAAAATGAGACAGAACAATCTGGAACAAGTTCATGAAGAGTGCCCTCCTAGGCAGCAATGAGCACAGTATACAGTGTCATTAGCAAAGTGGTGACATCTCATTGACAACAATGTGCCTTGACACTCAAAGAGAGAGAGAGACACACACAAACTAAATATGATTCATGCATTTTTTTATATTATGCTTGCCAATGCATGGTTGGTCACAATGTACATTAAACTTTAGTGCAACACAGGATTAATAGTCCTGTGGTTCACGACTGTCATCATTTGCACAGGTGGCAGAGAACAAAAAATATCAACAAAAACTATATAGGATACAGGATGGTGGGGGAAAATGTGTCATAGAATGTGAGAGCTGGAGCTATGGCAGCCTAGGTTTGGGGACCTTCAGGGGTGATAGGCCTTATAACAGGAATGGGGTGCCATTGTATATCCTCAACCGAAATGCAGAGTGCTAGCAAAAGAATATCAGGGTTTGTGACCTCATCTAACATGGAAGTGATACCACTACATTACCTACAACTTGATACAATAAATTGTGCATGTCCGTGATGAGTATTGTACTTGTGAAAACTGTGCTGTGAATGTAACCTAAAAAGGCCCTTGAACCATATCCTCCATGAATGCATACCTTACCCATGGCCATTGACAACCCCGGCAGTGCTATTACCCATGAGAGATACATATTAACAAACTTTCATGTTAAATTTTGATAAATCAAAACAAAAAATGTTAACATATTATAATATATAGTAACCAAATAAAAGCAGTGGTACTATACTCCAAACCAGAAAAAGTCCAAAATGAGAAACGGAGAATAAAATCCAATTCTTAAGCCAAAGTTTATTCAAATCACATTCCACGCAATGAATATATCTCTCTATATAACACTCTATGTTGAAACATAAACGCTATCGAACACAATATATAACACTCCAAATAGTTTTCACACCTGAGTATAACCAAAATTATGTAATATGTCAAATAGCAGTTTTAAAATCTGAAATGTGTACTTATGACTCCTGGAATAGCAAGATTCAATGTGCAAAAATTGGGACATCGATATTGCTCCTGGGTCACCCCTGAAGATGGGTTGTGTGTCCAGTGAGCCTGTCTAGCTAACAAATGGGTATATATTTACCTTGTCTAAATCCGAGACGGATGTCTTGAAGTATTCTCTTTTATCTGAGATAAGGTTAATCAGATTAGTGTGTGTGTGTGTGTGTGTGTGTGTGTGTGTGTGTGTGTGTGTGTGTGTGTGTGTGTGTGTGTGTGTGTGTGTGTGTGTGTGTGTGTGTGTGCGTGTGTGCGTGTGTGTGTGTGTGTGTGTGTGTGTGTGTGTGTGTGTGTGTGTGTGTGTGTGTGTGTGTGTGTGTGTGTGTGTGTGTGTGTGTGTGTGTGTGTGCCGAGCAAGAGCAGAAATGTAGGGCATAAAAAAGAAATACTCTCAGCAGCTTTCATCTCCCCACTGGCCCCGGGCATAGGGTTGGGTAGAGCCTATCTGTCACTAAAGCAGGTCTGGTGGCACCTGATAGTGAGCTGTAGAGTCCAAAAAAAATTTCCAAATTTCATCTTATAGATCAATGCACTTATGATCAGAATCTGGGCTAGTAGTAAAAGGTGAAACCACTTTAACTGTCTATAAATCTTTTCATATGTGACTAAAGTTGAACACAATTGTGACATAAGGGAGATATTGCCAGCGCAGCTGTCTGGAATTTTGTAAAGTGTTATGTGTCATTTGTTTATATCAACATTATTCATATGCCTGTCTTACAAATGTATTAGAACTGTATGTTGTCTGTATATCAAACTGCTGCTACAGAACTTATGTGTGTGTTGAAAGGCTTTGTAAAGCACTGAGCTTAAAGATGTATCCATAGTGTATCCTACTGGAAAAGAACAGAAATGTACGTACACTATTGTAACTTCATAAATGTATATATTTTAACAGTAGAAACTGCAACATAGAAGGTTAACTTGCAACACTTCAGAAAAATAGTTGAAATTAAATTATTTTATAACTGCACCGTAAAAGATTGTTTCAATGCAGCAAGGAGACAGGATGTCTAAAACTAGGGAGCCTTCTGCATTGTCTTGTAAGGACTTTTATTGTTTTGTGCTACCAGCAGCTGCAAAGATTTGAGGGCTATGTAGTTTTCACAAGTAGATGCTAAAAGCTGGCATTTTCTAGCAATGGGGGTTTAGCTTGGGAACTAAAATCAGATGACAAGAAGTGATGTCATCCTGCAAGCTAACCCAGCAATAACATCTGAGATATTAATTTAAGAACTCTCTGAGAGGGAGACGGGACATTCTGTATTCTGACTTGGACCCAACAATATCAGTTAGAAGACCCATTCACCACATCTGCCTTCTCTGCAAGTAAGTTAACTAGGGTACAGTAATTTCTCTTAGATACAGTTAGGAATATAGTGAAGTATAGCTTAGATGTTTTCTTTATTTATTTGAGACTGTCCTACAATGCTGTTTTAAATGTTTCCTGTGATTTTGAACTCTGATGTTACTGTGATGATTTACTGAGTATTTTCTTGTTATTTTATTATTTATTATTAAATATATTTAACCTATCATTGTGGCTGATATTTGTGAGGCATATTTATGTTCTGTGAGTACTTGCATATTGATTTGGTGACACTGCGCAGGCCACTCCTAATAGCCTTGCTCTTGGTCAAACTACCATTTGGATTAACAGTAGCATTAAACTGCAAGATTGGGCACCCTTTGTTAAGGGCCTTAAAGTAGCTGAAAAGGAGTGGCTGGTGGTAATCTAAACTACCTTATAGTCTGGGCAGAAGGGGGCATAGCTAGTAAACCTGTGCCAGCCTTTTTCAGGTGTGCATGTGTACAAATCAAATCTCAAAGAGTGTGTGTGTCAGCTACTTGGGCAGGAACACAAAGCACTGGTTGGACAGAGAGGGTGCAGGATGTCTTGGTTTGACCACTCAATTGAGATCTCAACTTTATTGCTGTGCCAGTGGGGAGTCTTATTAGGGATCTGGAAAAAGAGGGAGAAACCAGCCCCAGACTAACTGCGGTCTCTGTGTGCTCTTAAGGGAAATTGCACTTTACTGTGTGTGTACTTGTTATCCTCACAGTGTGTATGTCCCCCATTGTTGCTAGTGGTGAGGATTGAGGTCCTTGGTTACTAGGCCAGTGGTGGGGCATCCCAACAATTAAAACAAGTTTACAAAGAAGCTGAATACTTGGCTTTGAGAGTAGTCCATCAAATATGGGCCATGGCTTTATATACTTTTGGCAGTTTATGAATGTCATATATTTCCCTTGCAACTTTCTCATCCTTATAGATAAAATTATATGCCAACATTTTTGAAAGAAAATGACTTAATATGTAACATCTACTCACCAAATCTAACGTATAGGCTGTAGGCAATTGTTTGTTCTCAGACCTCTCCACTGTCATTATATTGGAGGAATGTATCATTTTTCAGGCCTGATTACCCTTGCACATGATATACTTATTTTTCGATGGCTGCTCCTATTTTTCAGGCTTAGTTTACCCCTTCACACAATTTTATGAATCTTTCCTCATCACGCATGAGTTTGCAAAAATAAATGACTTGTGGTAGATTTTTTTCAGTATAGTTCATTAAAGTCTGCAGATTTTGCACTCTCTTTGATAATGAGCTCATATATTCCATAATTTTTGATACTCTATTTTTTAAATATATGTTTTTCACTACAGTCCTACATTTCTACGGGAAGCAAAAAGAATTATGTGCTATTTGGTATTTAAATTTTATAACAATCAGATGTAAGATTTTTGGCTGGATGTATCTACCTTTCACGGATTGTACCTATTTTCAGTGCCTTCAATTTGAAAGGCTATAATTGCCATAAAGAAAAAACATATTCTCATACCATAACTTCAACTACTTATAGTATAGAGCTCACAAGATCAGTAAAAAAAATTAATTTACAGCAAGCTTCAGGCAAACATTAAAACGTATCTAAAAAAGTGTAGCAAACAGCCCACAAGGTAAATACTTTGTTGTAGTAGAAAAAAGTCATGAATAATATATATTAAAAGGATTTTCTCTTCATTATTGTGTTTCATGGTCTGAAGAAGCTTATTAGCGAAAGCGCTTACCGTGTCTGTGCAATAAAAGGTTTTTATGCTTTTACATTCTTTGGGACTGCTTGGTTACTTCGTTGTAACATCTGCTATATTAAAACGTATCTGCCATTGCACCTCCTTTGTATTCAAATGAAAGGTAATATCTCCACCCCTTATATCATCTTCAACACATTCATTCACAAAAATGAACATTTCATAAAATTAACATATGTATCAACGTGTCTATCTAAGACATAGGCATTTGCTTGTTTTTAATATCTTGAACATATTTCTATATACATTTGTAGTATTTTCTGTTAGTTTTAACCACATTTCACATGAGATGTATGTTGCAATATATACTAATATACAGCAAGTTTCCAATTAATAGTTATAGGGGGAATTTAATAAAGCCTACATGTTTTTGTTTCTTTTTCGTGTAGGCATCCCACTGCGGTTTTCATGGCCAGGAGCATTTTTAGATTCAGTAATGGATGCTAAATGGCATGCACGCATGTGCCAACATGGAAACTTCCGTGGCATGCAAATAAAGCAGGTGAATCTCATGCAAATGAGGCAGTCAGGTGAATCTCATGCAAATGAGGCAAGTAGAGCAATCCAGCAAGCAGATAGCCATCTCTTCAGACCCTGTGTCAGTGTCTGCAGTGTACATAGAAAAATTTTGTGTACAGGAGTGTAGACAGACAAAAGGGGTTGTAGAAATGTAGATATTTGTACAGAAATGTCATACCACATATACATATGACTGAAATTATCATCCTGTATGGCAGAAAAATTAAAGGAAATAAGTTAAATTGTTTTTTGTTTTTAATAATCTGGGCAGGTTTGCTTGGTGTGCTGCAGTGCACAAACATGCTTTATAGAAAAATTGAAAAAAAGTGGAAAAAAAAATAATTAGTATGTGACAGAAATGTATTACATGACTGTACATGGAGTCCCTACAATGGTGCATTGGTGCTGTTGCTAACGTGGTTGGCCTCTGAAGTATACAGTTTCTAGGCTCTGATCATGGATACCTATAGAAATGTGGTGGAGGTACTAATAGCAGAAAGGAGTAATCTTGTCCACATATCCTTTTTGTGTAGGCTTAGACCCATGTTGTTATTTACATAGAAGGTAGCTGACACCAGGGGGGGTGTCTACTGGCTTTTAAGCTCATTGTAGCTGAGGTGCACATTTTTGTGAGGGGTGCTGCCTGGCTGACCATGTCCCCTACAGGGGGTGTGTCTACCAACATCTAAGCTTTGTTTACCTCCCCTGCAAGTGTTTGTGTGGCAGGCCACTGCGCTAAACATATTTTTAAAAAGAAAATGTATTTGATTAGCTTTGACCCTTGTTTAACTTAAAATAGGGCCATGAAATGATGTTAATTATATTGTAGGCAGGTGCAATTCATGACAGTTACCCAATCAAACAGTCTGCACCTACAGCAGAGCTCTATAAAGTACGTATAGACCATGCATTCTGATTTTTCTCCAACATTCTGCACCATTGCAGTACAGACTTGGGAACTTTAACTGAGAAAATGATAGGGGCTGCTGCAGGTCTGCTGCATCTGTTTGTGCTAGATGCCGAAGTCAGTGCTGCTGCTGCTGACAATAGGCCTAGACAGAGAAGGAGGAGAGTGTTCAGGCTCAGCATAACCTTCCAGGAGCTACATGAGCTGGAGATTGTACAGGGTGGACAGGGACATACTGCAAGAACTCACTGAACTCTGCCGCCCTCAACTCAGACCCAAAGCCAACAGAGGGGAACCCATCCCACTGGAAACAAAGTTATGTGTAGCCCTTAGGATACTAGCTACAAGTACTTTCCAAAGACCAACTGGGGACATGATGGGGGTCTCACAGGTATCAGCATCCAGGGTACTCCACCAGTTCCGAGATGCAATGCTACCACATGCCAGTGAGCACATTTCATTTCCCTTCACCGCTAAGGCAAGGACCAGCAATATGCAACACTTCTACCATGTAGCACACTACCCTGACGTACTGGGTGCCTTAGATTGCACTCATGTACATGTCAAGGCACCACTCGGTGAAGAGGGTAAAATCTACGTCAACTGCAAGAGGTACCACTCCATCAACTGCCAGGTTGTGTGCAATGCTCAGGGAGTTATCATGAATGTGTGTGCTGGCAGCCCTGGCAGTTATCATGACTTCCATATCTGACATGCATCACAGCTGTACCAGATGTTTGCTAGGAGGCACATCCCACATGGCCATTTACTGAGGGATGCTGGCTATGCCCTGGAACTGTGAATGATGATGACATCCATCAGAAAGCATACACACCCACTGAAGAATGCCATAATGAGGCACACACACTAACTGGGAATGTCAGAGAGTGTGTGTTTGGGCTTCTGAAGTCACAGTTACGGTGCCTCAATATACCTGGTGGAGCCCTGTAGTACTCTCCAGCCACATGTGACATATGTTCACAGTATGTGCTATGGTACATAATATGATCCTGTGGAAACAGCTGCAGCAGGATCAGCAAAAGGAAGGGATACACTACCCCAACCACTGCCTAGGTCACCACAGCCACAGTCACATGAGGACTCAGAGGAGGAAACCACTGATGATGTCCCTGTAGGCAGACATAGGCATGCCCACTACACCCTGGCTTTGGCTAAGAGACAATGCATAGCATACTCACTGACAACTTAGGGCCCTAGGAACTGACACCTTACTGCTACTCACATACATATAGTGAAATTGTTGATGCCAGGCAACACACACAACCTGTACTTATCCATGTATTGACTGTGTACTGCTTGCATCAGACAGCGTCAACCTTGAACTACAGTTCTGTCAACTGCTGCATTCACAAGGTAAGTCTCTAATCTACACACTACTTGTAAGAATTACTATAATATGCTGTTTGTATGTATGGATCCGCTGCAGTTATGCAATGAGATATAGTGGGCTATTTGCACACAAGTAACTTCCACATTGGACTACAGTTATCTAGTCCACTAGTATATGTTCCTTAATATTCACTAGGCCTCATGGATGGAATATGCACTACATCAGTCAAGGGATGTGTTAAACAGTGGGGTTACATGATAGTTGGACTACTGTGTATCCCAGTGAAACATGTGCTGTTGTTCTTACACACCCACACAGCAGTTTTCTCATATAACCCCTTTAACAGTAGGTCATCAATGGTATATCAGCAGTAACAGAGAAACCAATCAGGCATTGCATGTCTCACTAACGCAGCATATGTATGCTGTTGATTGTGTGATGAATAACTGCTCACTGGCTGGTAGCTTTTGTGACTCAGTGGACTAGGGAAGTAAGTATGGGTAATGCTGTTGATGGTTCAAATCTGGAAGTATCCAAATCATTTGCATGTCAGGTATTATTATGCTGGTGTCTTCACAGACTGTCAGTTCATGTGTAGTATAACATAATGAACCTCGGTCACATTTTAATTACATCAGACAGCTGAAGAATGCCATGGACATTTTGAGTGAAGTGCAGTACAGCAAAAACAGGGACAGATGTCAGTGTCTGCAGCACACAAAATCCTGGACTGGAGTGGAGGCAGGTGTGGCCTGGAGTCACATTATAATTACTGGCAGTCCTACTGGGCATGCCCATATGCTTAGTTAAACTTAGTGCAATCCTGTTGCCCCTTGATCAAAATTACTTGTTGTGTATGCATATGTTTATACATATATATATATATATATATATATATATATATATATATATATGCATACATATCCGTCTGTCGCTATCTCTCTCTCTGACATTCATAGTATATCCATCTCTATGTATATTCAAACAGATATATACATATGCATATTTATTTATTTTATTTGTTTGACATTTGTTGACCGGGATGGTCTGGCTGAGCTTGTGTCCTTTTTCAGCAGAGGCCTGGATAGAAAAGTTCCAGAATACAAATTATACAAGTACAATAAACCTACAGTAAAAATTTTTGGTAAGTACAAAAATTCAGAATATAATATATACAAGTAAATAAATTCAGAGTACCAATTGTCCAAATATTAAGGAATTAACAGGAGTGAAGGAAAAAGGACAGTAAAAAGTTAAATACAAGTAGATGAGGAAAGATGTCAGGATGCAAAACTTGTTAGAGATCTTGGAAAAAGATGCTATTCAGATAAGTAGTAAGTGTTGGGACAGTGTGAAAAAAGCAAGTTGCTAAAGAAGTGCAGAAAAATAGATTATAATAGAAATATACAGGATGACAGAAGACATAGATGGATAGTGGGAACAGGAGGAAGAAGGAAAGAAAGTTAGGGAAGGGAAAAAGGAGGGGATGAGATAAGGAAGGGGATAGTTCAGGTGAGATGGCAGCAGGGACATCTCTGGGTACTTGAAAGGAAATTTCTGAGAGCTTTCTTGAATTCCTGAGCATGGATGACAGTTCTAAGGGCCATGAGAAGCTTATTTCAAGGTAGAGTTGGGACAGTTGATTCACAGATAGAGTGGTTTATGAAGATTGAAACCGAATAAGCTATGGAGTTAGCTGCAGCCTTTAGGAATACAGATGGCAATTTGTCATGTTTAAGTTTGAGAAGAAGCTTTTTGATGTAGCTATTAGGGATGGGTGTTAGTGAGTTTTGTAGTGAGGGGTTGGTGGGAGGTGACTGATTGGTAAGACTGGAAGTAGGTATAAGTTTACTAATAGTATCAGTGAAGTAGGTGTTGAAGATAGAGGCAGTTCCTAGAGGAGAATTGTTAGGGCAGGGATTTGGTGTTGGGGGATTTCCAAGGAGGAGAATTTGGTTGACGGTATTCCAAAATTTTTGGGGGTTGAAAGGTTGATTATAAGAGGTGAGTGGTAAAGTTTTTATATCCTTGTTTATGTGTTTTTTAGACAGGTTATGGAGTTCCCTATATTTTTGGAGGTGTAAATGTGACTTTGACTTAAACCAGAGTTTACATGCAAAATCTCTGCTTTGGATAAGAGACAAGGTAGAATTGATAAGCCAGGGTGAGCAGCGTGATTTGACTCTAACAATTCTGGGAGGGGCAAGGGGGTTTAGAATGCTTAGGAAGATGGAGTTGACTTGAACAGATATATATATATATATATATATATATATATATATATATATATATACACACACACACACACACACACACACACACACACACACACACACACATATGCAAACATACTTCTCAGTCTCTCCCCATATATCTACATACCTCATATGCATATCATGCACACACATAACTACATGTATATATACATCCCTGTTATATACAGAAATATGTGTGTGGATGTCTGTATTGTCCTACATACCCTAATACTGGTGAGTACAGCTGCCCTATCACACATCTATAATGTTGCTCAGAGGATCCAAAGTAAGGGCTCAGCAGTACATTATGCACTTATCTACAGACTCCTCTGCCTGCTGAATGTCACCACATAGACAGCAACAGGTGAGCAGATGGAGTAATAGTATCTACGCATGGATGGACAGGGCACATTGTTCTTGCCCACAGGCTTGCCCATCCAAGTGCAAACAGCCACATATGGACATACTTCTAAATGTATACACATAGCTAGGATAATAACAGTTATCTCACTGCTAGGATACTAAATGCAGATAACAAGCCACAGATGCTGTTCAACACAAGCCTAGTTTGGGTAATCCATAAGTAGTTTGCCTGCAATTACATATAAAACAGACATCAGCTGTGGCATTGCAATAAGTGCTATTATGTATAATCTTTAAGACTAGATAGTTAGGGGTTCTAATCTCACTGCAGGCCACTTGGTGTGTATATCCCCCTGCCAAACAACTGAGAAGTCCTCATTGGCTATCACGCTGTAATAGTTATGTACATTTTGGCCCTGTAAGTTGCTGCAAGTTGCTGTCGGCTTCCAAACTGCCGTCTTCTACAAGGCCTGATGATATCTGTATTAAGACTACCCATTGCCAGTGTTGTAGCAGACTTAAACCATGGGGCATGCAATAAATACCGTTATCTATAGTGTGTAAGGCTAGATAGGTAGGGGTTCTAATCTCACTGTGTATGTATGTATGTATGTATGTATATATATATATATATATATATATATATATATATATATATATATATATAGATAGATAGATGTGTGTGTGTGTGTGTGTGTGTGTGTGTGTGTGTGTGTGTGTGTGTGTGTGTGTATGTGTGTGTGTGTGTGTGTGTGTGTGTGTGTGTGTGTGTGTGTATGTGTGTGTGTCCATATGGCATAAATATCATCACCTTAGTTTCTTACAAAGGTGTAGGGTTTTGCAGAATTTTAGTTGTAGCAAGTGATGTGGCCCTCAAAATGCCTGATCACAACTTGGCCTGCTGATGTCATCAAGCATAATATGTCTTAAACTGACAAAACTACCAGACATGAGTTGTGTTGCGTCCATCATGTACTGTGATCTGTACTGTGTACCATTACAAGGGTAATCTACATACAGCCAACTTGCACTATGTGTGTGCAGTGCCATGCCATGTCCTGTAAGCAGTAATTGGAAATGGTGCTATCTTCAGTGTAGCCATGTTTGTGTGTGTGTGGCTGTTAAATAAATTTACATCAGATTTTGGAATCAGAGAATGTTTGGACTTCATTAGCATTATGGTCATATAACCATCACACTTGCAGACAACTGTAGACCCTTATTTACATGATCAGCATATATTGCCCCAGTCCAAGAGGGACACAGGCAGAAGCCCTGTGGTGAAATGATGGCTGCCTAGCCAGTCATATGGATGGCATGTGCTGAGGTACACTAAGGTGCTTGGCTTGCCATTAGCCAGTGCTCTGTTGCAAAGGTGGGTTAAAGTCTGCTAGACATATCTCTCCCACCAGCATGTATTATTAATGTCACATACTAGGTTAATGTCCTTACAGTGATTAATCCACGTACTATGCCACCTACAGATATGCAGCATTTACAATCAAGCACAACCAGACATTGGCCCATATGGAAGGCAGAGATCACCTTTGACTAGTCTATATGCAAAAGGCTACAATGACACTCATTTGAGATGACCCCCATTGAACAGATACTGAAGATGTGACGTTCCTTGTCATACTGTTGTGTGCTTGGAAATGTCCATTACCAAATGGTCATTGCACTCATGCTGGCATGCTGAGGGAAGAGTACATGGAGGTTATGTCAATTACATGTGATTGTGCCCTCAGCTATGACATGTCACTCCCATCATACCACTGAGGAGACATGGTGATCTCAGGCACATTAGGTTTAAACCTGTGTGGTCAGGTCTGTGTGCCTAGTTCTTTCACCCCTGAGTATGTATATCACGTGTTGCGACTGATGACCTACTTACCAGGTGCTACCGATGCAAATGATACTACATATATATTTGCATGCAGTTTATAGCCATTACTATGTCATCAGGCATTTGTTCATCACTACCCTGGTGTAGGATATTGACGTAACTCACATCAGCCAACATTGTTAGCCACAGACAGTCAGTATTCGCTTGTATCATTGTTAAATGGATTCCAAGCAGTAGAGGACCTAGGACTGAGCCTGTTGAACATGGCTGCTTACAGATCAGCTATTTGAGGCAGATGTCCCAATGTTGAGTGTGTGTGTGTGTGTGTGTGTATGTATGTGTGTGTGTGTGTGTGTGTGTGTGTGTGTGTGTGTGTGTGTGTGTGTGTGTGTGTGTGTGTGTGTGTGCCATCAATGGGCCACTAAGTGACCCCTACAATGATAGTACCTTGGATGCCTAAGTGAGTGCTTTGTAAATTATGCCTGAGTGGGGGATTTAGTCAGAGATCTTGGTTCAGTCCAGGGGGTTGTATACCCTTATGTCCCCTCACCCAGGTCCTTGGTAACTGGCACATTTAACAGTCATGATCCCCTGTCAGACATCCAAACTGTGTACAGACAACTGTAAGTAGATCACATATATGTGTGCTGATCAGCTCCATGATGATTGCCCCTACAGCCACACAGATATGGATACTCAGGCAAAGAGGTCTATAGTTCTGGTGGTCAGTCCATGCACCACCTCTGTGCAAGGGTATAACAGTTGCCTTTGTCCAGTCAGCTGGGGTTCATCGAGTGGTTTCAGTGTGATTGCACGGTGTTCCCAATGGTGTTAATAATCCATTACACATCCCATGTATGATGCAGCCTGGGATGTTAGCATGTCCAATAGATGCTGTGTATCCTCCATAGAGAGGCCATTTATGACCTGCTCTGTAGATATGGAAGTTTTGGCACAGGTTGTAGTAAAATTGTGTGTCATGTGTTGGGGACAGTGGAGTAAAGCTGATGCAGAACATGTGGGACTACAGATTAGCTAGGAGTACAGACCCATTCTATGTGGCATCATTAAGTATGAGCTCACCAACAATCTGGGTCTGTGCTTTGTGGTTACACATATAAGTGCAATGTGTGTTGAGGTTCTGCTTTATGTGGGTGGATAATGTTGTCACTTACTGTGTCTATACCACATCACAATACTATGTGGTTGTTGTAGCTGAGGATGTTGTGTCACCATTTGGTCTGTCACACAGAAATGTCCACCTCCTATTGTACAGCCTGATAATGGCAGTTGTCCACCAAGCAGGTTTGCTGTGCCATGAGGAGCCTGTGTTCCTCCTGTCAGGTACAGCCAAGATCATGCAGTTGTAATGCTGTTGCAATAATGCTTGGGTGTACAGCTCTGCATACATGCTGTCCCATCAGAGGGGGGTAGGTGCAGTCAAGCTATGAAAACCATCCCACATGAGGTAATAAATAATTTTGTTGCAATATATGTCTGTGTTGCCTGCAAGTGGGGATTAGTGCTGATAGTTTTAATGACACTGATCTTTGGTCAGATCCCTCCAGGGAGGGACTCACGTTGGGGGGGGATGCAGTGGTCACCCATATTGGCAAACACATGTTGCAATATGTTGGTTCCCCTTGGGATATGTCACGGCACTGCTCCAGGACATTGTAGTTAAGGACATAGACTAAACTTTGGGCAAATGAGCTGCAGCATGACTAATCAGCACAGCTGGTGGTCATTTAATGCCACTCCACAACATGGTGTAATGATATATTGTGACAGACACATGTACATACAAATACATAAAATGGGTTCCTGGATTCATGGAGCTGTTCCTGTAGCCAGCTATTGCTTGATTATGTGCTCTTCCAGTGCTGAATGACACCTGCTTTGTCTCTGGGAAATTGCAGTGTTTTCAAAATCTGGATGTGTATCTATCCTTAATGAGTATGTATACACCACCTGCATTACCTTGAACACTGTCATTTTGAGGTGTGAAGATGTGGATGGATATGTAGTCTAGTATGGCTGTGGTTCTGTCCACAGCTCTGAAACAGATGTCTTTGACTGCACACATGGCTGCATAATCCAGGATGGGGACACATTACACAGAGTGGGGTTCAGTGTTGCCATACCCACCATGTAGCAGCATAACCCTGATGTATGCACATGGTGTTCTCATTGCCAACTTTTTCCTGAACAGTGCATCTAAGTTGCATTGTAAGGGTGTCAGTACCCATGGTTGTTATTCCAAATCTCAGGAGTGACAGATGAACGTCATCACTGGTGAAACATTGATGGCTGTTGAGCAAGGCATCCCAGGTAGACATGTAGTAGATCCCCTAACAATTACACCACACACTAAGACAATTATTGACTTACATCAATTTATGTGTGTATGGAGTCATCATCCCAGGTGAGTATCAACTGCTACCAAAAGCTATGCATATACCTGCAAGAGACACAGAGTGGCTAAACACACTTATGTGTCTGCATACAGGCTGGTGATGTATGTCCCTAGGGATAGACACCTGCAGGAACTATGATGTCAACATTATATTCACTGATATTCTTTGATTTGCAGCAATGTGTAGTAAGGCCTATTGTTTCAAACCTCAGACAGCTATCTGTGACCTGTCCCATATGTAGCCACTTGACACAGACATCAGTGTATCTCAGAATATAATCACATCTGACTAAGAGGTATGATTTAGTGTTTTGCTTCGGGTGTTTGACTGGTGAGAGAGTGATGCATGCAGTATTATGTGTACTGAGCACTCCAGAGACAGGATGTTCTGAGGTGTCTGGCAATCTGTCTAGTAAGGAGTTGCACACGTGCAGGTATGTGTGATGTGAGTGTAGGTGGTGAAGGATGTGAGCAGTGCATAATGGCATAATGCTCATTGCCATATGTAATGACTGCTGTTGGAGACATCATGGCAGAAAGGTTTGAAATGCAGTCACATCTGTTGCATGTGACACATTCTGTTTGAGTGCCACAGGAGTAGAGGGGTGGGACACTCCCAACACCTTAGAAGCAGGTCCTGCAAAGGTAAAGTCATGATGCCTCACCCTTGGGGTTGATAGCCTGATATACAGTGTTTGTAGGCACACCGTGCAGTGAAGATGTGGATTCCTGTGCATGCAAAGAGTACTTGTTCAACTTTTCTGACATTGCTTTGACCTTGCAAGCATATGATGCCTAATAAGCAACTAGACAGCACACTAGTTGTTATGTGGTATGATGTGGGAACACAGACATGTGTGTCAGGTATATAACTTTACAGTATGACATGCCAAGGACATGTGGCAGGTAGCATACACTGGTAAAAGGTGGCCAGTCCACTGCAGTCGACCTCACATCCATGTCATACAGATATGCACCAATAATGTGTTGAAGGGCAGGATGCATGAAGTGCTGTGAAAGTGTCATCTATGATGGCTCATAGGTAGTGTGCTGATTGGTACAGCAAAACTGGACATCTATGCCAATGGACATTGTACATTATATTGTGGTGCTACAGCAGTGCTACTAATTGCCCTCTTGTCAGTTTCCTAGTGACATACCACCAACTCTGGAACAGACAGCATAACACATACAAAAGCCAACTGATTTCCCAGATCGCTAATCAAGGTATCTACTTAGACAAGGGTATGTGAAGGCTACAAAGCCTTTCATGATGTGGGACAGCTATGTGTATGAACAAACAGAGTGTTTCCTGCTTTTCATCATGGGCTTTGTAGTTCCGTTTTGCGTGTGATGACAGAAAATGTATAGCAGTATGGTATCCTATGTGAGAGTAGTGCTGGTGAGACCAGCATTAGCAGTTGCCAGGCACTGGGTATTCTGTGGACTCACCTGCTTTCCACAGTCTTCACAAGGTAATTGTTTCCTTCCAGTACACACCACTTGGGTAATGTCCAACTGCAGAATACCTGTGTAAAACCCCCAACTTAGCTTCAAAGGGTATACATATTACACTTCCCTAATGTGTTTGTCTGCACTCTGCACACACACCTTGGATGACTCTCGTCTTCTGTCCTGAGATCTGAGTCATGTGATATGAAATGCCATGAAAGGAGTTAGCATGGATACGAGCAGTAACACTGTCATACACCTACTGACACTGGACCACACACTGTCTGTTATGCTGAAGGCCAAATTATGCCTAACAACTCTAATTGGTGGATGCCATTGAGTGTTATACTATGCAGTGGATGACGGGAATATTTTTCACTACACCTATCATGGCCTGACAAGGTGTTTGACAATATTAGGCCAGCAGGCCTTGCTGAAAACTGTGTAGGATATCTATTGAGTGTTATGTCAGTTTGTGGGTAGGCATGTTTCTGACAGTCATAATCTGGGAAGATAGCATTGGGAGACCTAAGCTGCAATGATGCCAGTCACCAGTGGAATTCCCCAGACATCATTGATGGAATACTCATTCTAGCCATTGCCAATGTCAGTGCCATCTGACTGCCTACATTAGCAGGTGATTGCATATCAGGAGCTGTCACTCAATCCAACACAGAACCAACAGTTAACCATGATGGCCTGTGGCACACATTCAATTAAGGTCTGAGCAACTAACAAATAGTAAATGCTAACAACTGCACAATACTGTCCATTGGAAAGTCATCCATCCATGGGAAATATAGTAGTGTCCGCACCACACACAGTTGAGCCCCATTAATCATGTATGGGCAGAGGGGAAAAGTGTAGCCTTTGACTTTTAGTGGTCAGTGAGATGTGGGGATGTATTCAATGTTGTACATCATAAACAGGTCTGTGATGTAGCACCTAGACTGTCATTGCCATACTGACGGTGGCAGTCATCACACCTATCATTGTGTGCAATGACACCCTAGCTATGTCACTGCACAGGCATATCCTACAACTGTAGCAGCCACACAGGTTCCAGGATACTGCAATACACATTATAGTTAACATGTCCTATGGAGTCCGTGTCATGACCATACATGTGTAGTCTGTCTCATAAATGCTTTGTAGGGGATGTGTATGGCTGCCATACAGGGAGGTGTCAGATTGCACTGTGTACCTGCCATGCATCCATGATAGGAGTAACACATGTCTTACCCGACCTACACACCTATACCATCACTGTGGTATAAATACTACATGTTGGAGAGACAGGTATGTCACACAGACAGTACATCCTATATGTAACAGGCCCCCCCATGCATGTGAAGCACACATCTGCTGCGACACACATCATGTTCAAGTTACACAATGGGATGCAGAACAAGGCAATCATAGCAGACCCAAAGATATTCAAAGAGAAATACAGGCAAAAACGTCCAGATATGAAAAATTTCACACAAAAAAAAAATAAGATCACAAAGAGGGAATGTAGAACAGAAGATTAGTAAAACAAAAGTTAAAAAATAGAAGCTGAAGTTATGGAATACCTGCAAAGGGAAGAATTTTGTGCAGAAGAGACATCTGAAGAAGATATATGAACATGATAAAGAGAAAGAGATTCAATATGGTGTAATATTTATGCAAAGGAGAAAGCAAAACTAATCAATACAAAAAGAGCAGCACCAAAGATATTTGAAGAGAAATACAGTCAAGGCCATCTGGATATGGAAAATGTTACAATAGAAAAAATAAGAAAAACAAAGAGGAAAGGCAGAAAAGAGGATTAGTAATGCAGAAGTTAAACAAATAGAAACTGGATTACCTGTGAAGGATTTTGCATAGAAAATCTAATTTTCATAACATCACAGTAGGATAGAGCAATGGAATCCCAAATTAAGGTGAAACAGTGGAGCAGAAAACATCTGATCAGGTGCCATATGAGGATACTTTGGAGCCTTCAGGAGGATACCAGCATAAAAGTTCAATTGGAGTTGCACAGCAAGGGAGGGAACAGGAAACTGAGGCAACCCTGACACATTTAATGTTGTGGAGTGATAGGCCAGTGAGTTTCCATATGAAAGAACAACAGATGACACAGGATGAAACTGAAGAGAATGTGGCACAGGAAAATGCTCTGGAACTTTCTGTAGATTGCCTGCAGGAAGTGAAGAACAAAGAATGTGCCCTCAGTTTATAAGAAAATGATCTAAGAGAAGAGTCGCTTGATTTAATAGAGATGGACAAACATATTAACATCTATTAAAGAAAAAGACTACAGAAAGTCAATAAAACTCAGAAAGTTAGAAGTTTAAAAATAAACAACATAGTACAATATATTATGTGATGTTTATAATTTATTATCTATATGGGAGCATTTTCTGCATTTAATAGTATTTGAAAAGGAATTATTGAAGAGATTTGTCATTTATATTGGGTTCAAGATTAAACCTAGTAAAAATACAAGTTTTGTATGTAACTAAAGAAGAAGGAGGTTTGCGGTTATTTAACCCAGTGGCATATGCTGCTTCATTAAACTTGTACAAAATGTTAAAGTGGATAAATGAAAAGGATAAGATATTAGTAGTAAAGCTATGTAAATATAAGTATGATAAATTTGGGGGTATGATAAAAAAGAGTAAAATAGAAAAAGAGTGTATGAATGAAGAAATAAAATGTTACCAAGAAAAACTATTTTTGCAAAAAATAAGAAAATAAGATTTGATGATATAGAAAAAGATATAAGGTATAAGAACGCAACGATAAAATATTACTATGTAAAACCATTGGAAATTTAACAGATGAAAAATATGAAAGCAAATTAAGAAGCAAATGCGGTTCTCTGAAAGTAGATTGTCAAGATTTTTTGTGGAGACTGGTAATAGATAAATTGCCAGTAAAAGGAAATATGCCATATAAAAAGAAAAGTGATGGAATATGTTTACTTTGTCAAGAAGAAAAAAACACATAACATGTTTTTGAAATGTAAAAGCATACAAACATTGTATGGAAAACTATGTAAAAAAAAGATTTTTTTTAACATGGATATGATTAAATATGGATATTATAAGAAAAGAAATAAAGAATATGTTAAAAGATTAGATAAAAAGTTATTTTATGTTATATGGTTTATATGGAATGAAAGAATAAATTAAATTATGTTTAATGGTAAATGGATTTTAGCAACAATATTACTTAAAATTAGACAATGGTTATGGGGAAAAAAAAAAATATCTAAAAGGTTAAGAGATATGCACTGATCATCCATAATTTTGTCTCATATTTTGCTCCATTTTCATAAAATTGTGGTTATCTGCCAAAATACTGGCACATTTTTAAATTCTGAAGTTAGGTGAGTATGACAGTTTCGGACTTCCTACCCTTTAGAAATTCTTGTTAATGCAATGTTATTTATCAGCTTTCTAAGTTTGTAAGAGCAATATTAAAAAGAAAAGAGAGAGAGAGAGCATCAATTGCTCCTATTTTTGCAACTTTTTTCCCCATGTTATTTATAGTATTGTCCATAGTTCTTGTTCTTAGAGGTAGAGCAGCATGTTGCAGGGCAAATCAGGTTATTCCATAAACTTTCTAAGTTTGTAAGAGCAGCATTTAGGGGTTGTCCAGTTGCAGTACTGGGCAGCACTGTGCTGCTCGGCTGCTGAGATATTGCAGGGTGTCTGGGATTGTGGTCATGGAGCTGTTTCTCTTATCAATTTTGTTTGGGATAAATAAGTTTGAGTGTTAGCACAGATGTTTGCTGTTCAGGCATCAGAAAACTAATGCCGTGGCAGAGCCTTTATTTTGGCACCAAGCTAAGTTGCTAAGTGTCTCTGTTTTTACTCCTTTGCATTCATGTTGTTACATTTTCATATCACTGTTCTTCCCGGCAAATTAACAGTAAATCATTGGGGGTTATGGTTAGAGAAGGATGACGGGCAGCTGGTTTTGGATTTCCTGTCCTTCTGAGACTTCATGTTGATGCAACACCTGTTATCTGTCGGCTTTCTAGGTTTGCTGGAGCAATATTTTACAGGTTGTCCCTATTTTATTCATGGCTTTGTCTAGACGTGTTGCTCAGGGAGGTTGAGAAGTGTGGCTGGTATGCTCTTTAACTGCTATTTTACAGTAAGTGGACATTGCTGCTCTAAAGTGGAAGAATGGTCAGATTTCAGCTCATTATTTGAGCCATTCTTTAAACTTTGTAGTTCTGGATTTAGAGTTCCCAGATATGATAGGTAGCTTAATGTATGTGTGAATGGGGGGGGGCATAGTCTTAAGGTGTTTCCCTCATAGATAAGATATAGGGATTAAGGCCCATCTTTTTTCCAGTTCTGATAAGGGCAAGATGCTTAATTTGTTTTTGTTTGCAGATTGTGAAAATATAGAATTTCACCGAGCATTGATTGGTGATCTGAAGGAAGCGGGCTCGAAAGGTGATGGAGTGTGTTTCAGAGGATGTCCCAGTCACTAGAGTGAAGAGCAATGAGGCCAGATGTGGGAGCACAGAGTGAGCAATGGTCAGTGCCTTGATAGAAATGGATACGGAATGTAATGGATTCTGCTGGGGTGGATGTTCCAGCTGCTGGAGTGGCCCACAATGTGGTCACAGGTAATCTTACTTTATTCAGTACTCATTAAGGCACATCAGAGTTGCTGCAGTTTGGGGCAATATAGGGGCAAGGGAGGTGGATGTATGTTGGGGTGGAGTAAAGCATGTTTGGAGATTGCTTATGGAGAGTCTGGGGTTCCCCCAAGTGAGGTGGAGTCACAACAATCATAGGTTCACAGGAAGTTATTAAGCTAATGGCTCTAGGGTTTTTACAAGCTAGCCAAGTTCAACCCTTATTTCCAGATGCAGCACCTTTGCTCCTTCTTCAAGAGGGACATGGGTGGAACCCAGGGGTGAATTTGCTTTTACCCATCCAATTGAGGTTTGTTCCAAGGGTATGGTATCTTCTGGGAAATAAATCTGTCCTTCAGGCAGGTTCTACTAATGTCACATAGCAGGTTATGGTCTTTAGAGTGAGTAATATGTGTACCCTTTAACTTCCGCTTTGGGCTGGTAGAAGGTAGTTCAGTGTATGTAGGACTTTTAAGAGTAGGCAGGGTGATGGAGCATGGTAGGTATGTAGGTGTTTTATGGGTTTTGGAGGAACTAGGTGTTTTGTTGGCTACCCAGAACTTAGAAGGCTTAAACAAGGCATTGTTATGGGCTTCCTTGCAGATGTATGACACGTTTTATTCCTTACCAGATGCAAAGGTAACACACAGCAACAGATTAAGGATGTTGTTCAGCTTCTTGGGTATTGAAATTGTATGTCATCCAGTTTACTTGTTGTTTTGGATGGGTAAGTTGGCACATGGTTTTATCATTGCAGTGCCATTTAGAGCTTTTCAGTAGGATGGCCTTTTGGCAAATGGATAGGTTTGCTCATGGTGATTTGCATCTGTTTACAAATGTGACAGGAGGTGCATAATTTGGGTGGGTTGGTTTTTGATTTGTTGGACAGAAGGATGACTGGGGGATGCTGAATATTTGGTGTAAAAATAATCTGGCATAGGAGGGTTAGCAGGAGTTGTTGGGGATTAGGATTCATTTTCATTTGTTTAATATGGCAATGGCATGGGCTGTGTTCATGTTAGATGAGGTATGTCGGGTTGTGTTAGGGTCACAGACCTGCTGTAGGAGTTGGAGGCACCTTTTATAAGGAAGGCTTATGGTAGGGTCTTGCCAGATTAGTTAACATTGTGTTGTAGGAGTTCAGGGCACCTTCTATACTGAAGGCATATGGTGGGGCATTGCCAGATTGGTTATATTTGTCTTTCAGCTGCCTGTGGGAAAGAGTTTGATGGGAAAGATTTAGTTATTTGTCAGGCTTGGAAACCAGGTAAGGCAATTCAGTTGGATAAGAAGAATTTTGCTGTGAGTAGTATAGCTGCTTAGGTGACAAGGCTATGTGAACTTACTAAATCTTGGTTGGTGGTTCATTGGCTTAAAGGGCTGGGATAGGTTTGATAGTATTAAGATTGATAGATACTGGCTATTGTCAAGATAGGTTTTTGTTGCGTGGGTTGATGTTGGTAAATGGAGGTTCATTGGGCTACAGTTCATGTGGCATTTATTTTATGGATATACTGAAGTTATTCAGAAGGTGGTTTGTTGGTCAGCAAATGATATAATAGTCATTAAATGTTTTTCTGTTTAGGTTGGATAGTTGGTGTTATGACATGATTGCTATTAAATTGATTTTGGAAAGGAAATATTATTTTGGTCAATATTATATAGATTGTGCAGTAAAATAGGGTTGCAGTTAGACATGATGACATGCAATTGCCCATATGTGGTTTTGAATGGCATTATGTTTACTGCTGGTGGTACATTTAGCATGTAATAATCTGGGGAATAATTATGAAGCTACTATTGGTAGTTAGGATAATGAAGAATTTTGTTAATATATAAAGGTTATGCAAGTTCATTGGTTATTACTTTAGCATAAGAAATGGATTATTGGTTTACTTTCGGCCATTTAGATTATTGGCTGCTTTTGGTATTTATATGATAGTTGTTTGGAAGGTTGATGACAGGGATCCAGTTTGGTTTAGAGAGGATGGAGTACATTGAATGGTGTTTGCATTAACCCCTTTTTAATGTGCAGCTACGTTGTTGGAAGTTTGGTAGGGAGAGGGGGGAACAGTCTGGTCAGGCTGGTGGGCAGAGAAGAGGGGCAGACTTGCCCTCTTCTGTTACCCCTCTGGTGTTGAATGTTCATTTCAATGAGTTGGGTAATGAAAATGAGCAGTTGGATGCTGCTTGATGAGTTAAATGAGCGAGTGGAGGTAAGGACACTGCTTATTGGTTGGATATTTAATTCAATAAGTGGTAAATGAAGTGAATGATGGGATGCTGCGTCATAAGTAAAATAAGTGAGCGGACATAAGGACACTGCTTATTGGATCAGGGTGAGTGAGGTCACGTTGCCCTAGTTAACACTTATATGGATGTTTATGCTGTGATTAATATCAGCTATACTATGTTTATGTTGTGATTAACAAATAAGAGAACATCTGAGAAGGCCAACCCACTTGGTTTATTTCTTTCTGTTCCTCCTTTCTCCCTTTCTTACAAAAAAAAAATGCCTGAATATCCTTGTGTTCTGACTGTGCTTCTCAAACATTTTGGAAATATAGAGTATATTTTAGTGCATTTATTAAAACTGTATTTGCCTTAATATTGCTACAACTCAAGTGCTCTTGGTTGCACTGCATCTGAATTGTTTTAGTCTGTTTTAGCTGCTTTTCTGTATATATAGACTTTTCTGTATATGTGGACTAGCTGCTTATTCTACTGTATTACTGCCTCTTTCAATTGTGCACTTGCCTTGCTTCATGCAAAAAGTTTTAAATTGCTAATTTTGTAGAGTTTTAATTGCATTTACTGTTTAAGGCTACACACTCAAGTGTGTTAGCCTTTTCTGTGTTTATTTACTGTATTATTGCAATGTTTACCCTGTTTTAACCAAAAAAGAAAAATAAATGCTATCTTGTTTGCTTGTTTCCCACCTCTCCAAGCTAGTATAGTCCAGATCCCAGGCTTTGGTGGTTTCAGGACTTTATTTTCTGTGTTCAGAGCTATCCAGACCTTGCTGTGGTAGAGGGAAGTTCTACTGCTTAAAAGTGGGAGTGGTGAGCATTGTACTGCCTATCTAACACTAGACAAGTGGTTTCTATCTCTGAAATTGTAATTTTATTAGCCATTTTGGGCTGATTTCTATCCCTTTCAACTTTCTGGCTTAAAAACGTGTGTGTGTTTGCACATTTTTCGCATCGTGCAGCACTGTGAGGCTACAGTTAAACAATTCCAGGTGCAAGAAAGTCTGCTCTTCAAATTTTCCCTTAGAACTAGCTGGTTTCTCAGTAGTAGCACTAAAATCTGAAACCCTGTGTCCAGCACTTGCTCTAGAACTTGCTGGAAAGCACTAGGAAGCCCTAAACTGATACAAACACTCAACTCTCCCTGTTAATAAGGAAAAATTAATCGTAGGCACTAAACAGCCTATAATTGCAAAGTACCTTGCAAAGGTAAGGGAAAACAGCTCTTGTAATTTACAAAAAAAGCACCTAAACAGGCATGTCCAAGGGTCAGCTTCCAGTGATTTCTTCTGTCCACCTGGTGAATCTGAGCATACTGGGGCAATGCAGCAACTTCCTCATGTACACAGACAACCCTCTCCTCCTGCCACCCAACACTACAACCTTTGAGAGATTCACTTACATAGCCAAACTGGAAGCAAAGCTCTTTCCAGCCAAGATTGTGCTAGACAGTCAAAAGGAAAAGGTTAACACCTGAATTACACCTCAAGCAACACATTCAAAATCCATACCATCAACACCCTCACATAGCAACACACATATGCGGAGGCCTTTAACATTAACCTTCCCAAGGAACAAGGACCTCCAAAGCTGAAATGTAAACAAACACCAGTCACAACCAAAGTGACACATAGCTCACAACACCAGTGTGCCACCCAACAACAGCACCTAAGGCAAGACAATGTACCCAACACTTTAGTCATAGGTGACTCCATTGTCAGGCACAATTATGTCCCACTCACCAGACTGAGCAGGGAGAAAATTACAGTCAGCTGCCTGTCAGGTGCCAGGATCTGCCACATAATGCATGCACTCAAGTCACTCCACAATAAGTACAAATACGACTCTGTCATTGTCCATGTTGGAGTAAATGACTTGAGACGTACCTCCCTGGACTACATGAAAAGAGACATGGAAGAGCTCTCGGATCATGTGACCCAGGCAGGTATGACCCTAGCCCTGTGTAGCATCCTGCCTTTGCCCAGAATGATACCACAATATAAGGACAAAATGACAGACTTCAACAATTGGCTAAGCTTCTGGTGTCATTCAAAGGGGATCAAATATCTGTCTGCCTGGGACGACATGATCGACAAACCATGATGCTTTGCCAGAGATGGTCTGCACCTGTCACCTCTGGGATTCAGGTTACTGGCTAAAGCTCTTGCTACCCCTATAGTGCCTTTTTTAGTCAAGGTTCAAAGGACAAAACCACCACAACAGATACAAGCATGCAAAATCGGAAGGTAATGCTACTCAATGCTAGAAGTCTAAACCTCAAAATGCACTCTCTCGAGGCACTCCTAAAAATGGAGAACATCGATATCTGTGCAGTAACTGAGACCTGATTCAAGACTGCAGCGAGCACCCCTGCAATATTAGGCTACAACTCTTACCACATTTTTCAGCCACCAAACCAAGACCGAAACACTAAAGGTGGAGGAGTGTCCATATTCACCAAGGATGTTCACACCTCCAGGTTAGTTGCCCAACACAATGCATCTGAAATTCTTCAGGTACAACTAACACTAGGAAAGACTGCAATTCAAATTGTAGCTTGCTACAGATCCACCACCATGCCCCAAGATTCTCACTACACCTTTCTAAACATACTGGAAAATATTAAGATACAACCAAACACCCTAATACTGGGTGATTTCAACTACCCTGCCATTAACTGGGAAAACAACTTGGGTACCAACACCTTTTCCCATCGGTTCTTGGAATTCATACATTCCAATGCCCTGGATCAACTAATCCATTGTCCCACCAGGGTCTCCAGTATGCTAGACCTGGTCATTACCAATATGAGAGATAGATGCTCCACACCAGTGGTCACCCCCTCATTGGTCAGGTCGACCATAAGCAAATCACCCTTGACATCCACATCCCACTCCACCCCCCAGTAAGGAAACCTCCATAAAAAACTTCTCCAAAGTCAACTTCATGTTGCTTAAGTCAGAAGTGACAAACTTCATGGCACCCATGCAGATGGGAGCTGAAAGTTCGACTGCTGAATCCTACACTAAGGTACTGTACAAGGACATCCATTCATGCATGAATTGTGCCATTCCAAATAGAACCAAGATGCTCTCCTCCAAAAAAAGGAAGCCAATCTGGTGATCCCCTGACATAAACAAACTATACAACAGAAGGAAGAAACTGTTGCAGAAAAGAGGAAAATCCCAAGATGCAAAAAATTCCCTTACCAGCCTCAGTAAGAAGCTGAGATCCGTCATAAAATCCTCCAAAACTAGCTACGAAAATAAAATTGCCAAAGTTTCCAAAGAGAACCACAAGGCATTCTATAGTTATGACAAGAATCTAAATGGCAATGCTCAGATCTGCTCTGAGCTACAACAGAATGGCATTAAATACACTGATCCCAAGGATATTGCCAATATCCTGGCAGATTGATTTAGTGCCAACTTCACCCCCTCTCACCCCTTAAAGGGCCCATCTCAATACCAAAAGATTGCCAAATTCTGATAATCACAGACACACAGGTAGAAACCACACTCTCCAAAGCTAAGAATACAGCATCCATGGGACCAGATGACATCCTGGGCTGTGCACCACATGAACTACAAAATGACTGGCACCTCACCTAAGTGTCATATTTAATCATAGCCTCACCTCAGGCTTTGTGCCCACTGAGTGGCGCACAGCTACAGTTAACCCACTCCACAAGGGGGGATCCACCTTGGATCCCGGGAACTACCATCCCATTAGTCTGACGAGCCTGATCTGCATGGGCATGGAATGCATTATCATGGAACTTATAAACAAAGACATTGCCAATCTTCAAACACTGGACCCCACCCAGTTTGGGTTCATGAAGGGCCGATCTTGCCTCCTGAACCTGATTGACTTCTTCAAATCAGTCTCCAGAGCTGTGCACGAGGGTAAGATAGTCCACACAGCCTATCTGGACCTCTCCAAGACCTTTCAAATGATCCCACACTCTGGAATCATAGATAAACTTACTAAGCTGGGCATAAATCCCTATGTCATTCGATGTGTTGCCAACTGGTTTACTGACAGAACCCAGACTGTAAAAGTAGCCTACTCCAAATCCATGTCCAGACAAGTGACAAATGGAGTACCTCAGGGTTCAGTCCTGGGGCTGCTCTTGTTTTGCATCTACTTCTCTGAAGCACAGGCCCAAACTAAGAGACTCTGGCTAACAAAGTTCGCAGATGACTGCAAACTGGGAGCCATTATTGAATCCCCAAATGATGTGGATATTCTACAAAAGGGCCTTACAGAAACAGATGCTTGGTGCCAGAGCCATGGGCTCAAGCTTAATGCCAAGAAATGTATAGTTATCCCCTTTGGGAAAAAACATGTACCCATGAATTACCACATAGGTGGCAGTTCACTAAACACCGAATGTGTGATGAGAGACTTAGGGACACAGGTGGGCAGTGGTCTGACCTTCGATAACCACATCACCACAACAGTTACAAAATCCTTCTATGTAGCACACCTCATCACTAAGGGCTTTTCATCCAGAAAAAAGGAGGTCATTATCCCACTGTACTCATTCCTCATTAGACCCAATATAGAATACAACTCCCAGTTTGGTACGTACCTCAGAAGGCATCTGCAACAGGTGGAAAGGCCGCAGAAATACCTCACTAAAAGAATCACAGGCCTAAAGCAGATGCCCTATGCTGACCATCTAAAGAAACTCCAGCTGTACTCTGTGGCATATTGTCTACTCAGATGCAATCTCTGCTTAACATGCAAGGCCATGTCAAACCCTGAGCTGTTGGACATGCTCCACTTAAAGAAGTCCCAATCCCTCAGAGTCACATGCTCCAGGGATCTAAACCTTGTCATCACAATGAACAAAACATGCTGGAGGGATAGGTTCCTGACCCAGAGACTCCCCAAACTCAGGAATAAACTGCCCATACATCTCAAACAAAGCACCTCCTTGGCCCTCTTCAAAAGGAACCTTGACGATTGGATGTGAGATAGGAAATTCACCCCGGGGATCACATCAGTCGCCCTGCTAGACAGGGGTCAAGGGAAGTAAATATTGTGGGAAGAAATATCCGGGGAATTGTTTGGCTAGGCTTGTATAGGCCCTAGGGCTGATAGACTAGTACCAACCTATGAACCTAGGAACCTATAATATTGGTTAATGAAGTTATTTTTCTGGAAGTTTAATAAAGGTCGTCAAACATCATTCAGTGTAGTATGTGCTTATTGAAGGGGACTGGGACGATAGCCATTAATACAATGTAGCAGTACAGACAAAACAGTAACTGCAAGAAGTGCAGAGCTTTTTTGTCTAAGTCATTTCCCAACCCTAAAAATTACATTTCTACATAAAGTCCCACATACAAATATTTATATTATAAGTAACACAAGCTAAACCATGGCTCAGAGAATGAAAAGTTTTAGTCTCATCTCATGTGTCTGCCATCCAGGATTCAATGGGCACTCACAAAATGATGTGCTGTGATTCTCTTAAAAAAATTAATGAGTCAGAGACTTAAACCTTCTGACATTCATTGCGTAGCCGCTACTGCCCCCTACTGGTATAATTAGAATAGCAACCATGCGTTCCTTCTTCCGTCCACCAGCAAATCACTCTAGGCCATGGGCACTGATAAAATAAATTGTTAAAAGCTATCAATATAATATAATGCAAACTTGTAGATTCCTACTTGAAAGAATATAGATAAATAGGTTGTACAGGGAATAAGTCTTGATCCAAAAGCTTATCACAACTTATCAAGGAATATGTAAGCCAGAAATCAAGGGCACCAACAATTAAGAGTCTCTATAAAAGATTTATGAGCTATACAGAGCAGACCAAAAGGGCAGGTCAAAAAAAGAGGGATACCAATCTAGAAAGAAAAAAACGTGGGACATTTATAATGGAACTAATCTAGGCACATTAAATTCCCCAACCACAGAAAAAACATCCCTATCTAAGGATAATTAGCACATTATGATACACACACAACAGGTATATTATGCCAAACAAATGGGACATATTCTGGTAGACTGGTCAGAAAAGTCCAATTGAACCAGACAGATAACCCTGAAATTGAATGGGCAACAACATTCAGTATAACATTATAAAAAGTAAGCATGATTTCAGTTTTACAGTAATACCACCAGCTCTCTTCTGCAAGAAGTTATAAACACAGCAACCAAATAAGCATGCAAGAGGGCAATGGTGGGCATCTCTACAAATAAAGTAGTCATTCATTCACATCATATTCACAGCATATATATTATACAGTCTCATGCAGTGACAGCCAGTTCACCATACCTGCTATAGTAACCAAACTGCACACATGAGGATGCATGAGTATATACCTAGTGCAGCACTTTCCCAGGTAACAGAAGTTTTCTGGGCTGTCAGGTGAATAAACATATAAAATGTTACCCAGAATAATGTAATACATGGGTCTGAAATCACCCAAATAAATGGCATGAAATGTACACCTGTGCAAAGCCATCCTGAAAAAAAGGAAAATATAATATGAAACACCTATTATAAAAGGATAGGAAAGGAAACCTGTATTTTATCCTCATAAAGATCCGTGGTGGTGGTGCTGCGGTAGCATTGTCGCCTCACAGTAAGATGCTGTTTGGTTCAACTTTCAGTTAGAGCATCTTCTGTGTGGCGACATGCATAAATGGGCGTTCCTTCGTTGAAGGTTGTGCGTCAGGGCTGGCAACTCGGTACGTAAAAATCAACTGCCAATCATTAGCGGACTGGAGTTCCGCTGTGGCGACCCCTAACCAGGAAAAGTTGAAAGACACAACAACAACTGTAGTTCAAATACCAAGGCATATTTGGTACCAACACACTAATCAAGTAGTGATTTAGTTCTCAATGTAGGGAATATTTTTTTTGTTCACATTATAGCAAATTAATCAGTAAAATTCATTAAACAACATAGCCCTGAAGCAAAAAGTAAAAAAATAAAAATAAAAAACATAAATCAGAATTTGTGTGACAGTCCATGTTTTGCTTATCTGCCAATCTTATAAGATAACAGTCATAAATACATACCTGAGGACTAACACGGTATTTCTAGTTGTTTGACAGCTGTAGACAGTGCTTGCATTCAGAAATTCCAGCATTTCCACCCTATTTTCAGCTGAAATCACTGACAACATTTGATAGGTCTCTGTACATCTGTCACTGCACACTTTGTTTTCATAATATGAAAACTCAAGGAAGAGAGCAGTTCTAGAAGATAGTTAATCTTTAAAATCCTTTTGGTTAAAGAAGAGAATCAACTTTTTTTTTTTTTGCTATTCAGACTTAAATGTATGACCTGCTTGTGAGCAAAGAATCAGCTGAACTTTATTATGCATCATCTCGGCTGTTTGCTTTTCAGGTGCTGAGGTGGTGTACTCAGCGGTTATGTATATGACATCTCGCTGTCAATATCTTCTCCAGTCATCCTGAGTTTTTGATGAGCATAATGACATGTTACAATAAAAGACATTAAATATATAGTGCACTTTATATAATAAATAGATGCATCCAAATCATTACTAGTGCTTTCCTTTTCTCTCCTTATACTATGCCTGTTCCAATGCACTATAATGACTGGTTACCCCAACAAAACAACACTCTCTACATCTTCATCTGCATTTCACCATCTTACTAAATAATTTGCATAGCTGCCATGTAAAACACAGCATTGTTTAAAATTTAAATGAGCTGAAATTATTTTTATTTGAGCTTACCCTGAAAAGGGGCTTTTCCCAGGTGAACTTTCATGATAAACAAAGGCGATATAATGGTTTAAATGTCAGGACTCTGTGAGGGGAGTCTTGAAACATGGAGTCTGAATGGCCAAAAAAACAGACTTACATATACTAAGACCGAGATGGCCATTTCTCAGAAATATCTCTTTCCTGCTTGTTAGGGTGATCTCAGAGTTGGTATATACAAGGTCAGGGGAAGTGGAGGGTCTTGCCCCTCCCCCCACATCACAGGTGCAGGGGGGCTTGCACCCTGAAAAACAGACGTTTAAAGGAGAAGACAGATTTTCATGATTCACTTTTCTCCTGGAGTTTTTTGGAGTGTTGGCCCATTTCAACAGGAAGCCCAAAAGAATACAAGAATTAATTAAATGGTTAACCAGCAGTCAGAATCAAATTAATACACATCACATCTAATCTGCCCTAAAAGAATAGATGACAGGGTCCTAAATATCTACCTCACTGTGTAATGGAAATTGACTAATATATGAAATCTGTCCCACTACAAGCTTATCACTGTTAAATCCTATACAGAAACATCTAAACAGATCTAATCACTGCAACTCATTGTGTGATATCAGCTTATCAAATTCTTAAATAATATGCTGTGCATTTACCTTCAGACATCAACTAAGCACAGAGTTTGATTACCCTGTCAAACGTCTTCCATTGTAAATAACTGTAAATGGCATTTCTGTATAACTGTTTACTATTTTGTGACAAGTTATCTTCCCTATGTTTTCATCTGTCTATGTTAAGTGGATTTATTTTCTTATTCCTTTACCTCAATGTCACTCTTAGAAATGTTGCTAATCCATGTCAAAAAAATTTTTCAGTCTTATTAATAATGCTATCTATTCCATTGTCTAATATGTTTATCTGCAACTGCATTAATTTGTAATAATTATGTCTCTAGTATTATTAAAATCAATGCAATACTCAAAGTGGTTGAGCATGTTATGAATCAACTTGTAACTGCATTTGGGGTCTCTGTGTATCTCCTCTGAAAATAGGCTCTGCCAAGTATGGACATCTCAGTTACTATAGTTTTAATAAATTATAACATACACAAATGCATGCAATGCTGTGTCCAACTTTACTTAAAAAGTATGCAAACTATAATCTCTTTTCACAGAAAGCTTTTGACTTATCAATGCAAAATGTAAGTTGCTGAAGCTGGTCCATACAACAGAAAAAATACTATCCCTGAATATATTCTGAGAAGACAGGCACACAAAAACTTGTTTGGTTTTAGAACTCTGGGTCATACAGCCCCACTACCCAGATGCAATAATATGTATGAAGGACCATATGGAACAGCATGCATCTGAAATATTTTTCTGTCAGATATGACTGCAAGTAAAATGGCATCTTCCATTACAGATACTCAGCTCACATAAAGATACAAGCAGACAGCAGGCAAGATGGATTTTTTCAGCATAAATAATCCCAAAGTGCTACAGGATCCCAAAACAGAGGTCTGACAAGAAGGAAACTGCTCTTTATAAGGATCTTATATAACTTTAACAACCACAAATAGACTACAATCCTGCATGAAAAGTCAAATGTGTGAGAAGAATGACTTTTATATAGAAATATGTCTACTAAATCAAATATCTCAGACATATTGTTTGCAATTAGAGGTTACAAAAACAGGAAAATGTTTTATTCCTCTAACAGTGGCCCATAAAGATAGAAGGAAAACAAGGATGGGGTAAAGGGGTTAATAACCTAGGTGGAAGCTCTAAGGGGACAAAATCGGCAGGTGCAGATGGTGCAGAGATGAAGTAGTGGTATTGATTCATGATGCAGAGAGGATATCACAGCTTCATAAATTAATTCTGATACTGTATTGACAGCCTTGCTTAGTGTGAGGTGTGTGTGTGTGTGTGTGTGTGTGTGTGTGTGTGTGTGTGTGTGTGTGTGTGTGTGTGTGTGTGTCTGTGTGTGTGTGTGTGTGTGTGTGTGTGTGTGTGTGTGTGTGTGTGTGTGTGTGTATGTGTGTGTGTGTGTGTGTGTATGTATGTGTGTTTGTGGAGGGTGTCTATATCACCACATCGAAATGCAAATTCTTCAAATACAAAAACATCAACACATAAAGAGCAAAATGCCAAAAGTAAGAATGGCCACTTCCGGCAATTTTTTCCCAGGAAAGAAATCGCTTGGCCATTATCGGGAATTTGCCCTTTTCTCCACTGTAGAGTAATCTTGGAGTTGGTATATTTCATTAGGGGGATGTGTGGGGGGCAAAGCCCCCTACTTAATTAGGGTTTGAAAGTTTGTTTTGGTGTTGGTCGACCAAGCAAATTTTTTTTCCTGGGAAAAAATTTGCGGAAGTGGCCATTCATACTTTTGTATTTCGCTGTTTACATGTTGATGTTTTCGTATTTGGAGAATTCGAGCTTTGATGTCATAATATAGACATGTGTGCGTGTGTGTGTGTGTGTGTGTGTGTGTGTGTGTGTGTGTGTGTGTGTGTGTGTGTGTGTTTGTTAGAGTTTTAGCCAATAGCTTGCTACAGTTGCAGGAGTGGAAAAGAGTTGCTCCTCAGTTTTGAATTGAGGGAGTATCACTTTGAGAAACTGCACAGGGGGTTAAATGAGGTAGCTATGGTTCTGCATAAGGAGAAATACCCTCAAAAATATCTGCATGTATTTCAAGCATGTTTCTGAGAAGGTCTGATCACTTAATTTACTGATGCAGAATAAATATTATTGGACCCTAATAGAACTAGAGGACACAAGCTGCAATTTTGAGGAAGTGAAGGTCTGAATAGATTTTCTCAGACTGGTGAATCAACACAGCCTTGCTGGCACTTACAGCACAATAGGAATCGGTTTTCCCAAGACCAAGAAGGGGCTATATGGAAAGAAATGTTGCTTTGCATAGACTGTCTTTCTACATGCACCTCAGCATCAGATGAAAAATTAAAATACTGTAAAAGACTAGAGGGTGCAACATGTGAACAAGAATACCACTGTAATAGTCCCTCAGCAGAGACAGGTAATTGTCACAACTGGTATTAATTAGGGATGCCAAGTTATTGCAGCAAGGCTTGCCCTACAAGCAAGAACAGTTTGTCACAGATGGGTTGGAAGACTACAGTTAGGACATTATAAAATAATGACTTGGTCTGCTGTTAAGAGTGTAGGTGTCCCACTAGAATGCTGTTGCCTACTAGGAAGTGATTGAATTGGCTAGCCCAGTCTAAAGGCACACACATGGTCTGTTGGCATGGGAGAAAGACTTGAATACCCCTTCTTTCCTCATTTACCAAACCATTGCTATGTTGTCTAATGGAATGACAATCATACTCTGCAGAATTATTTCCTGAACTGATGACAGAACAAGGGGAACCACCCTCATTTCCTGGACATTGATGTGAAAGTTTGATTTAAAACATTTCCAGATACACTCTGCCACCATCATACTGCAGTTATCTCCAAATGCATTGGGATGGATAAATCCATTGTGACACAGGTTAATTATGAGGGTTAACAGAAAACTATTCCAGCCATACAAATGGCTGTCTACATCCATCACTAAGAAGTGTTGCAGTGATCAGACATAGGGTGTGAAATCATAAACCTCTTGAACCTGACTGCCCATTGAAGGACTCCCATGTGAAGTTAGCAATGAGGTACTACTGAAATGGTAGACACAATTTTCTCTAGAGTCTTCAGACACAATTGAACTGAAGCCTCATAGGAGACTAGATGTTTGTTAACCTGGACATGCAGGAAAATTAGGCTTACATTGGTAGTGGAACACACTGATGAATGTTGTCCAGATGGTACTTGTGGAATATCAGCATCTGGGTTATTGTCCACGTTTGCTAAATCTTTGTCCATATGATGGATAGCATGCTTTTGGAGGGGTTGCTACCTTCCTGATGGCTAGTACTGAGATAAGTGTTTCTGTCCTGAGACTCTCAGCATAAAGAACATAATTTGTAGGAAGCAATAAGAAGTGACAATTCTTCATGGGACCAAGGCCACTGTGCTGGCATGTTCCTAAACAGCATTTGTGTTCCCTTGTAAAATATGCATCATATGATGTATCACACAAAAGGATTGCAGAATAGGTACAAATGCCTTGCAGTGTCCTTTCATTCAGGAGGCATGCAGTCTTTGGGCCATCTCTCATTGACGCAGTAAGTCTAGTTACTCTCTGAAATTTGGGCCATGCAGAGGAATGATGAGCTTTCCCTTCTCATCATCAACATCCTACTTGGCAGGCTCCAGTTAGGAGTCAAGGTATCAGCATTTGCATTGAGCTTTCCTTGGTCTTATCATGAAAAGTGCTTCATAAAAAGATGAAGAGAAAGTGGCAAAGTTAACTGAATGATCATAAAATCTACAGCTGAAAAAGGAACTCTTGTTACTAGATGTACTGTTGTTTCGATATTCACACAAACCTTTGTAACACAGAAACAAAAGTTTCCTAGTTCATAAAAAACTCAGAATTATACTGTATTGTGAATTATTAGAAGGACATGGACATTGAGATGAACAGCTAACTTACAAGATCTCCATCTTGGGTTCTGTGAAGTTCAGAGAGATGTGTACAAAAGTTTGACTTGGTTTGAGGGTAGATTTAGAGATGTTAGACAACAACTAGATTCCTTATTGCTGTAAAAGGCAGGGCAGGCATACAGATCCTTAAAATGTAAAAAAAAAACTTTGACATGTCACCATCTAATGTTAAATATCTAGCTTTACTACTGAACAATTAGGAAGTAGACAGGCAAATTAAACAAATCAAGGATCAGCAAAGAGGTAGAATATGTTCTTCTTCCACAGAAATGATGGCAACTTTTGTTATTGTCAGTTATACCCTAACCTCATGGAGAATCATCCCTCCTGATCAGACACAAAGACTTTTTGTTTGCTCCTCCTTTCACTTCATTGACTCAAGATGCCAAAACCTTCTTAATGAAACCTATTACTCACCAAGAAGTATTAATTTCATTGTTTTTTTTACCTTCTGCAAACCCCAGACTTTGATGGCATACCCATGGAGGTATAAAAATGAGGGGAAAGAAATTTACCAAGATTTTTTCCTCGTGTAAGTAATGCATTACTGAAGAGTACTCCACACAACCACTCACATCTGGGAAGAAGCTATCATAACTGTAATTCTTAAACCAGGTAAAGATCCATTTCTTCTATATTTTACTGGGTGATTGCCATTTTAAATCATGATTATAAGTTATGTATATAAATTAGTTTACCTAGACCTACTATTTTTTTCCTGAAAGAACTAAATTTGATAATGGTATTAAAATAATGCTGCTGATTGAATGTGCATATAATCTAGGTTAAAGGTTGCTTTTAGCTAGTATTGATGCAGAGAAAGCATTTAGTTGGGTTTGGTGGGAACTTCAGGTTCTCTCTAATGGATATTGCCAAATTACTCCAGGCAGCTTGCAATGATGATACAGCTAGACTGAAATTAAATAATTTTTTTTCTGACCCTATTCACATTATGAGAGGTATGAGACAAGGCTGTCCACTATCCCCATTATTATTTGCACTTTATTTGGAACCAGTGGCTATATGCCTTAGAAATCTGCTGTTTCTGTCTATGGATTAGGAGAGGCTGAGTACAAACTCTTCTTGTTTAGTAATGCTTTCCTAGTGTACTTAACAAACCCAGAGGCTCATTTCCTGATTGTAGTCTATGAAATTCAATTATTTGGCTCCTTATCAGTGTACAAAGCAACCTCAAGTAAGGCATGGTTGATTAAAATCAATTACATTCCTTCAATCATTCATTTATCCCTCTGGCCACTTCTAATAGAGCAAGGACTGTCTTATCTAAATGAGAAGCCAATTTCCCTACCTATATCCCTTTTTAATACTTATAAGGTGATGTCAGAGAAAATAAAGCAATATTATGATTATTGGATTATGCTCTGTAGAGATATGACTCAAAATGTTAAAACCTTAACTTGGTTAGTTTACCATCGGTACTTTTAATTTGTATGAAGTAAGTTGGAATACTTACTCTGGCTGTTTAGTGTTTGCATGAAACATATCTTAAATACATTATTGTGTCCATAGTTATTAATTTTTATCATAATCATGCACATGAGGTGTACACTGTCAACAATGTGCTCTGTCATTGCTGGGTATGAGGACTCTTTATAGAATAGCTTTGCAGAAATAGCGTGCATTTTTGCAAACCAAACTGAAATACTTTAGAGTGCATCTTTTTTTATTTCTAATCAAAGTAGGACATTTAAAGTATGCCCAACCACCATACATTATAGGTAAGGACATTGACAAATTATAATGACAACAGACTGAGTGATTTATTTGTGCATGAAATCTTCTGAAATGGATAATTTTGTTATTATTGTTTATTAAAATGGTTATTATTCGTGCTGAACATTTCCTCAAGCTTACTCAAAGTTAGAACAAATGCACTCAGAATTTGATTTATTAAACAAAAAATAAAAATGTGGTACACAAGTGCACATTTAAAATAATCAGTAAGGTGAAACCAAAAGAATATGTACATTTATGTTCAGTCTAAAAAAATTATGTTTTGGGAAGCCATAGTTTGAAAACTACCCAGTGCCTATGGTACACTTAATCAGCCATTGAATGTGTACCTCATATGTATTTGGGTCTTGGATAAAAAGAGTACCTATGTATCAGTCCATCCACCCATTTAACAGACATATACTGCCTGTATATTTGAATCTTAGTTGAAAAAAATTCTTATAGATCACTCTAGCCACACAGTTAACAAACATAAGAAAATAAAAAAACAACTAAAAAACACATTCTTACAGTTTTATGCCTTTGATAGCTAAGAAATTCTTCACCTCAGACAATGACTGCATCACCTGCAGGTAGCAGTCTGCAGGTTTTGTAGCTTTTTCCTCTGGGACAGCAATACAGTAAAGTTACAGCAGAACATGCCCATTAAACAAATCAGTATAGACAGACAGATAGACAGGCAGACAGACAGATAGACAGGCAGATAGATAGATAGATAGATAGATAGATAGATAGATAGATAGATAGATAGATAGATAGATAGATAGATAGATAGATAGAATGACAGATACAAAATATAAATCTTGCAGTGCACTGCATTTAAAATTATTAAGTAAAGAAACAAGTTTCATAAAACACTATCTGATATTGCTGGCTATTTACCCTTCACTGTTGCTTCATTAGTTTGTTTCTTCTACAGGGGAGATAAATGCTCTTAGTATGACAACTATGAAAGTAAACAGTTAAAACTGAAACTGTCTTTTATCCAACCAGAATCAAACTTGGATTTTTTAAAGTACTTTCTTAGCTATGTGCTGGTCAAAACCCAGATTGCTGACAACATGTCTTCCCAGATCCATTACTAATGGGTTGACTCTTAGGGGCATTTTATATATGGAATAATAACATGAGCACTCACTACATTTGTCTGTATACATATTTATTTACCATATAACTTGTCATGAATTGCTTTCATCATGGAGAAAATCACCATCTTTTTTCATTCAATGCTGTTTTGTTAGATACTGATGGGGTGTGGGGTGCAAGGCAACTGCCACTGTAAAAATGCTTGTTTTCATCATTTGCCATTTCAACTATTATGTTCTTTTAACAATTTTTTTCAATAAATATATTGCAAACATTTTTCTTGTTAATAATTCCTATTATAGACACACACACACACATGCCTTTATATATATATATATATATATATATATATATATATATATATATATATATATATATATATTTGGGTTCCATTCGTTTGGTCAACATGTGTTTGATCAATCACATTCAGTTAACTATACAGATAGTCAACAGGTGTGCGAGATTGACAGTACCCCAGGTAGGGAATATTCCCTTTCCCTGGGGATTGTATGATCTCGGAGCTACAATATATAATTAGTAAGGGGTGTGGGGGAATGTGAGAGTGTTGTTGTTTTTTTTTAAGTTATATTTGCATGCACTGAGAGGCAGGCAACTTTGGCACATGCATACTAGTAAATCAACATTCCCATTTTTGACAGACTGGTTTACCTTCAGGATGTCAACATTAGTGTTAGTCAGCCAACTGAGGATAAATTATATATATATATATCTGTTGCATGTATCTAGTCAACTTTATACCTGAGTAAAGTGAATGATAAAAGCAATCACATGTGATGGTAAATGTTAATGGACGTTGTCAGTTATGCCGTGATCAGTTGTGCCATTCTAACATATAGTACAGGCTGGGCATGTGTAGATGGTAGCAGTAGTGATGGCATTTCTTTGTAATCTGTAGGTGATGGCTGCCACCATAATAGGTGGCAGTGTAAATTGAATAGATACTTTCATTGTACATGATCTGTTATATGTTTTTTTTCCAGGTTTCTATGCTGTTATTTGACTGTGGAGTTATTATATTAAAGTAAGGAAGGTGTGGAGTGGCAAAGCACCATGGGAGATGCAGATAGAGTTGCCCCTGAAAAAAGACACCTGTTTAAAGTGTATATTATCAAGAGGGAGCACTAATGCATCACTCACCAACTTCTTACACACTTCCAAAGTGTATGTAGTTGGAACAATGCTACTGAGGTGCTCTGTGATTAGTTGTGATTTGCATTTTATATGTGCAGTTAGTATTTTGTAATGCTGTGATATAGCTATAAATATGTATATATATATATATATATATATATATATATATATATATATATATATATATATATCATATTTTAACCCAGCCACTGGGGATGCACAAGCCAGTGCATTTCTTTGTGCTGGTCCCAAGCCCGGATAAATTGGGAGGGTTGCATCAGGAAGGGCATCCGGCGTGAAAATTCTGCCACATAACTTATGGCGTGAAAATTTCATATTTCCATACCGGATCAGTCGAGGCCCGGGTTAACAATGACCGCCACCAGTACTGTTAGCCAACAGGGTGCTGGCAGAAATTGGGCTACTGTTGGCCGAAGGAGAAGAGGAGGGTGAAGGCATGCCCGAAGGCAGGAGGAGAGGAGGAAGGTTAGGAGTGTAGCATTGAGGGTAGGAACTTTGAATGCTGGCAGTATGACTGGTATAGGAAGAGAGCTAGCTGATATGATGGAGAGAAGGAAGGTTGATATATTGTGTGTGAAAGAGACCAGATGGAAGGGAAGTAAGGCCAGGTGTTTAGGAAATAGGTTCAAATTGTTCTATCATGGTGTGGATGGCAGAAGAAATGGGGTAGGGGTTATCCTAATGAAACAGTATGCCAAGAGTGCTTTGGAGGTGAAGAGAGTGTCTGACAGAGTGATGTTTATGAAGCTCAAAATTGATGGTGTAATGATGAATGTTGTTAGTGCATATGCTCCACAAGTTGGGTGTGCGATGGATGAGAAAGAGAAATTTTGGAGTGAGTTGGATGAAGTTGTGGTGAGTGTACCCAAGGGTGAGAGACTAGTGATTGGAGCGGACTTTAATGGGCATGTTGGTGAAGTGAACAGAGGGGATGAGGAAGTGATGGGTAGGTATGATGTTAAGGAGAGGAATGCAGAATATCAGAGGGTCAGTCTGAACGAGATTGGAAAATGTAAAGTGGTGGCAGGGGAAACTGTAGTTAAGCAGCATAGAATGGTGGTCTGTAGGATGACGTTGGTGATCAAGAAGAGGAGGAGGAGTGTGAAAGCAGTGCCAAGAATTAAATGGTGGAAGTCAAAAAAGGATGATTGTGAAGTGGAGTTTAGGGAAGAGTTAAGACAGGCACTGGGAGGCAGTGGAGAGTTACCAAATAGCTGGATAATTACAGCAGGACTAGTAAGGGAGACTGCTAGAAAGGTG